>NC_085947.1:608560-911590 GCF_963556715.1 Cydia fagiglandana
CGGAACCCTTATAGGATCACTCGTGCATCTGTCTGTCTGTCCGTCTGTCACAGCCTATTTTCTCGAAAACTACTGGACCAATTAGGTAGAAATTTGGTACACATATGTAAATTAGTGACCCAAAGATGGACATGTTTTTTTTTATAATTTTAAAATACATAGGTTCGAAGTTATTTAAGAAAATAGCCAAAATGACCATTCCCCCCCTTTATCTCCGAAACTACTGGGTCTAAAATTATGAAAAAAATACACATAATAGTTCTTTACCTGTAGATGACAGGGAAACCTATTAGAAATGTGCAGTCAAGCGTAAGTCGGACTTATGTACGGAACCCTAGAAACGCGAGTACGACTCGCACTTGGCCGGTTTTTTTTAATCGCAGGTGCACAATGATTCTTGAGCAGTCATAACTATTTTTCTAATATCCTCCATCATCAAACGCGCTCTAGTTTCCAGGGACTTCCTTGCTCTATATGTATACATTTTATTGACTCTTCGCTCACTAAACCATAAACAAAAGTGGCATGGAGTGCGGTAATTTCCACGCCTTTATAAATATCCAGTTTCTTGACCTGGAAGCATATTTCGATTTTGAAGTTCCCCCTATTGTGCTTATTGTGTTGTGTTTTTTTTTGTTCGTCGCTGTAAGTTTAGTTTTGTTTTTTTGCAACAATCAATGACTTTTTATTCTTATTTATTTATTTTATTTATAAAACATGATTTCCATGAAAAATTGTATGAGCAACGCTAACCGGCGCGGACGTGTGCGGTGGTTTTTAGGGTTCCGTAGCCAAATGGCAAAAAACGGAACCCTTATAGATTCGTCATGTCTGTCTGTCTGTCTGTCCGTCCGTATGTCACAGCCACTTTTTTCCGAAACTATAAGAGCTATACTGTTGAAACTTGGTAAGTAGATGTATTCTGTGAACCGCATTAAGATTTTCACACAAAAATAGAAAAATAATATTTGGGGGCCCCCATACTTTGAACTGAAACTTAAAATTTTTTTCTTAATCAAACCCATACGTGTGGGGTATCTATGGATAGGTCTTCAAAAATGATATGAGGTTTCTAATATCATTTTTTTCTAAACTGAATAGTTTGCGCGAGAGACACTTCCAAAGTGGTAAAATGTGTGTCCCCCCCCCCCCCCCCTGTAACTTCTAAAATAAGAGAATGATAAAACTAAAAAAATATATGATATACATTACCATGCAAACTTCCACCAAAAATTGGTTTGAACGAGATAAAGTAAGTAGTTTTTTTTTAATCGTCATAAATCGTAAACCGCGCAATTTTATGATGTTGCTTGCTGCTACGGAACCCTTCATGGGCGAGTCCGTCTCGCACTTGGCCAGTTTTTACATACAACACATACCTACACACCCGCGTGCATGCGCCCGCTTCGAGCACCCACCCCCAGTTAGCGGTCACCCTCAAGAAAACGTATACTATTCACATTGTTATCAACTTTTTAAATATCTGAATGTGCCTCTAGAGTTTGTGTAAAATGCATCGCGTGCTCACGTTTGCCGACTGTGTACGAGGACTGAAATAATGTGTTACGTTATTATCCGGACTCGGGCGCAAACAACTTGGATTTATAGCCAGAAGTTTGCGTTTCTAGTTTCATAAACATGTTGGAAGTTCTTTATGATATGTACGTGATACGTGAAAGCACGTATTATTACAGTTACTGCGATTGCAAAGATCATCATCATCATTATCATCAGTCGTTCCCTCAATGCTGAGGATCGTGACATCATGTCCTAATGTTGCTGACCAGTCTCTTCCATAGGCTTCTGTCACCCGCCATATGTACGGTTTCCTGCAGATGTAGATGCAGCGGTGTAACAAAGATAGATGGCAATAATTAATCTTACGTAAGTTACTTAGTATTTGAAGGAAATTGCTAAGTATTTGTTCAAAAACTTACAACGTAAAATAAAATTAATTACCTACTAGAAAATAATGCAAACAACATACATATTTTGTTGGAAGGTCAGATGGCAGTCGCTTTGGGATTAGTTGTCAAGCGAACCCCAGGATCTCAGCTTCCTCGCGTCATCCCGGCATTTTTGCCACGGCTCATGGGAACCTGGGGTCCGCTTGACAACTAATCCCAAGAATTGACGTAGGCATAGTTTTTACGAAAGCGACTGCCATCTGACCTTCCAATCCAGAGGGGAAACTAGGCTTTATTAGGATTAGTACGGTTTACTCACGGCGTTATCCTTCACCGAAACACGACTGGTAAATATCAAATGAGATTTCGTACATATGTTCCGAAAAACTCATTGGTACGAGCCGGGGTTTAAGCCCGCGACCTCCGGATTGAAAGTCACACGCTCTTACCGCTAGGCCACCGGTCAGCGCTTTTTTAACTTGACTTGACCTCTAACTGACCTTAAAAATTACAGGTGACATCCTCTCCGCCAAGATGGTGGAACTGATCCACAACTGCGAGAAGCAATACGACGACATCCCAGACGACTGCAACCGCGTTGTCAAGGTCGCAGCCTGCTTCAAGGTCGACGCCAAGAAGGCCGGCATCGCGCCAGAAGTCACCATGATCGAAGCGGTGCTGGAGAAGTATTGAGACCCAACAGCAGAACTTTGAATTGAGAACGATACTGGTGGATAGATAAAGGAGGTTTTCATAGACTGTGATGATAGATGTAATAGTTGGGTATTGGCAGTAGTTGTAGCGTTTACATAATATATTTTTGATATACGGATAAACGAAATTAGGAGTAGTAGTTAGCAGTAATTCTTGCAAACAATAATCAGAGGCTGGGCTAAGTGAAAATTTGGAGGTAAGCTGAAACTATCGTACTTTTCCAAGGTACGTAGAATAAAGTACGTGGAGATGTATCTTAAAGTGTACATACCAGTTGAAGCCGATTTTTATGAACTCTCCACCACTGACTATACTCGTAGTAAAACACTTTATTGTACAAAAAGAAACATACAACCATGAAGAAAACACACATAATTTGTACAAAGGCGAACTTATCCCTTTCAGGGATCTCTCCTTGTTAACCTTTTGTATTTGTCATGTGTGCATAATACATATTATGTAAAAATAAAAATTAAACACAGTCAGAATTTCGAAAAAGAGAAGAGTTTGTAAACAACTTTGTTATTGATAGATGAAAAGAAAAATGGTCGTCAAGAAGTATATATTCTTTTACCAGTATTGTTTTTAATTCTTATATACAATCAGCTAACAATATCGTACAATGTCTAAAGAGTGATTCCTAGTAGATAGTTCTGACTAAGTTCATTTCATCAACTATTTAGATTAGATTAGGATTTTTGTGATTTAATAAATAGTTGTTTGAGTGGAAGATGTTTCAATTATTTATTTTAGATACATAGTTAAACAAAGCATTATATACGGAGAAATATTGCGTGTCCTTAGATGTCGCGTGTTAAGAACATAAACGGTTAAATATGATGATATCGTGAGTGACCTGGTATTAAAATATTAGATTTAGGGCCACTTGTACCATCAAATTGTACTGGTAACCATGGTAACTCCAGGTTTAACTGGTTAGCCCCGGGTTAGTGGAATGCTGCAAGTGTGCCTAAGCACGTAATTGAAATCTAAATTATTGTTTTGAACCTCACTGATAGTCGTGTACCTTTGATTGCGAACTTGCAACTTTGTGACAATTGAAAACAATATCAAACGTGATTGAAACTCAACCTTGACAGGCCACGTGTTAATTAACTGCAATTTCCATACAACACCTAACAATTAAAACATCGACAATTAGCAACCTTACCATCCATATATACGGACGCACCCGAGAATAACAATCACATTCTAGTGACCAGGATACAGCTCCTGGTATCTTCATCCTTGGCATTTTTTTACGAACCACTATAGACTGAAACATAACAATGGCGAGATCTGTCTTGCTCTCTCTTGTATTATTAGCCATGGCTGTGAAGAAGATAGAACCATCATCGGAGACTATGAAGACCATAACATCAGGATTCCTAAAAGTGCTTGAGGAATGCAAACAAGAGGTGAGTGGGTAATTTGATTGGTTAAACAAATGCGGTTTATGTTTACACGTGTTTGTTCATTTGCGGGATTCATAATAAAATATGGCTTAAATATTATACGAGTAAGTAACATAAAAAACAAATGTATGAATTTGATTGGGCCAAGAAAACTACCGAGTGGATACCAACCACAACTCGCGGTCGTCACGGCAGACCTCGAAGGAGACGGCGACACTTATATTGCTATGGACCAATAAGACGCCTGTCTTTGCCCAGCAGTGGGACACAATATGCTAACAAATAATAACACTCTTTTCTTTACTTTGCAACAACCGATTAAGTGTATAGAAGTCTTTTTGATACATTTAAAGTCCATATTGGGTCGCATAATAATTGATTGTCCTAATGTAATGCAACGCATAAAACTCATTTCGCATAATTGTTATTGTGCTGGAAATATTAACATTTCTGAAAAATTATAACCTGATTATGTTACTAATAATATATACTAATTAAATTATGTCCTGGAAGATCAACATCTATAATGGCAAAATTGTTATCGCCCCATTGCATTAGTTTTAAGAACTAGCTTTAAGAACTATTTTTAAGAATACGTGCTATGCCCTGTCAGGGTCCATGTGACACTTCAATAATCTGTAACAACATATGTACCATGGTTGGCAATAAACGATTATGATTATGATAACACAAATCTAACCTAACCTAGCCTATTCTACACAACCTATGCAAAATATTTTCGAAAATACTTTCTGTTTCAGCTAGAGAGAAAATATGCGAAAATAGATTTATGCGTAACATTACATTATGACAATCAATTATTATGTGATGAGATAGGATCCCATTTAAAGTAATTGTATCTGTTTCTGTTACGGCTTGTTTGAAAATCTTCACCAACTTTATCCCTTCAATTGTGATGCTAATTTGTGTTCCACCAGCTAAACCTCCAAGGGCACGTGATAAGTGACTTGTACCACTACTGGAAGGAGGACTACTCCCTCCTGAACCGGGACACTGGCTGCGCCATCATCTGCATGAGCAAGAAGCTGGACCTTATCGATTCCAGTGGGAAGCTTCATCATGGGAACACTCAGGAGTTTGCCACTAGGCATGGCGCTGGTAGGTTCAGACACATTTTGAAAAATTTGGTTTCATGGAGCTTTGAAAACGTACTTATTGAATTTCATGTAGCAGAACATTTTTTTGAGAAACAATATCAACTGTCTTTTTGTCTTGAAATAATTAGATTAATTAGCATGTAGAGTTAGACCAAGATCAGTCTGCAAGGATTTTGACAGCACACGCATTGAAAGTGTTATTTAAAACGTCAAACTTCTTTGAAATTTTGACGTATAAATAACACTTGCATTGCGTATAATGCGTATGATATCAAAATCGTTGCAGGCTTATCATGGTCTAACTCTAGCCATGTACGTATATTTTCTTGATTATTAACATTGTCAAAACTTGGAAATAAATAAATTCGCTCCAGTCTTGAGCATATTTATTTATATCATAAAGGAATTACAGGATAGATAAAACTTTGTCTTGGCTTAAAAATCAGAAACATTAACAATTTCTACTTCTAGACAAAAGTACAAAAAAACACGCTGTTTTCGTGCAGTAGTTTCTTGTAGATCAAATTGTAGGTCACTTGTTGTTGTCCTAAATACTTTATCTAGGAGAATTCCTTCGTGCTCTATGACAATTACAATCTTTAAATATTAGGCTTCTCTTTAACATATTTCGGCTGATATACTCATGCCAATTTCCACAATTTTCCAGCAAGTGATGTAGCCTCAAAGCTAGTAGAAATCCTCCACGCCTGCGAAAAGACCCACGAAGCCATAGAAGACGAATGTATGAGGGCGCTGGAGATCGCCAAATGCTTCCGCACCGACATACACCAGCTCAACTGGGCGCCGAAGATGGACGTTATCATTACTGAAGTGCTTACCGAAATGTAGATTATTCTAGAGTAAAAATTATGTTTTTGTAAATATGCCTCTGGGAAGCAGCTACATATTTGCGGCGTTTGGTGTCGAAACTTTGGGGCCGTGGGGGCCAAGTGCGCGTCGACTGTACAAAGACTTGTCGGCGCGCTTAATAGAGGCTTCTGGTGACCAGAGGGCTGGCCACTATTTCGCCCAGCGTATTAGCATCGCTATACAGCGGGGAAATACGGCCAGCCTTCTGGGCACCTTGCCCGTTGACGGCGACCTGGGGCAAATTTTTTATCTTTAGTTTTGTAAGTTTTATTATGTTTGTTTATTCCTTTCTTTGTTTTTATCAATAAATACTTCCCCAAATGTTTTTGTAATGACCATATGCGAAATTAAATAACTTGAAATTAGACTGAGTTGATCGTCGGAATTTAGCAAATTATACAAATAATTAAATGAGCCGTGAGCATTATGGGCACTTTTGCACCGGAAGCGATAAGGAACGGGGTTGACTAAATAGTTACCTACTTCGTGTAATTATGTAATTATTTATAGTATAAAATAATTAAATGTTGTCTTGAAAAGCTTGTCTATAAATACACAAAATTTTAACTAACAAACGACAATCACCGTCATGGTATTCTCATGTAATTGTTTTTTTGTGTGTTTGTACAGTTTGTTTGTAACTAGTCTGTAGCTGATTGTGGTTGTGATTTGAAGAAAAGGTTCCGAAGACAAAGTTGTAGTGTTGCACGAATTTGTTAGTTGCGATTTTATCATTTATCGCCTATCGTCAGTCGTCACTATCGCACTTACAGTACTAGTTAGAACATGACATACAATAAAAGCGTCATCATAAATCAGCTCGATAGAATAATGTCACTGTATCTCTACACCTACAGTCTTCAAATCCCTTTGTTCCCTGCTAATTCCTATCCCTATGTCCTAACTGGTTTTCAAGCCCTAACTTATGTCCCCATATTCTAGACAGGACAATCGCCTGCCGTAGATAGCGACAACACAATAGATCTATTTAGTTCTTAATCGAAGCGATACATTGATAGCCAATAGTGTAAATTAGTCTTAGAACAACAGTAAACTATGCAAACTAGATTAAACCCTATTTTCAAATCATTACAGTTGGTAATCCTTTGATAAAAATTATGAGTTACGCAAAGGTAGACTAGTGATTTTGCAAGGAAAGGGTGCCCGTAGACAAATTTGAACTGTAAATCTATAACTTCACGATTTACTTTCCATTGCATCTTCTGCAAAGTACAAAAGGGTGTTTCTTAAACTAGTTTTAACTCTAAGGTTTGAAGATAAGGTTTAATTTTGTTTGAGAAGATGATGTACAGAGATTCTAAAGGTAAATTGCAAGTTGTAATAGGGTATGCTAAGTAAGTGTGGTCTTAAATCGTGGCTGGAGACATAAAGCTGTCGGGAACAATGCCTTGGTGACTAGTTTTGGGGATCGGATTAAGATAGGCGATTGTTAATAGCTAATTGAATCATAGTTAATGAAAAAACCGTTGGTAGGCATCTGATTACAATTAAAATCTACTCCCTACCTTAGATTAAAGATCGATGGTGGAGAAAATTGAAGGTTCCTTTTTACAGCATAGTGTGTAAACAAATTGGAAAACTTGGATCAGGAATAAAATATCCAAATTTACGGACAAATGCTGTCGAATTGTCGATATAATACTTAATCACTTAACATGTCGCTAAGTCATAAGTATACTTAAAGGTACATGTATCACGCTTAATTACGTGACGTGATAATAACGAAAGTGACAAATGACAATTTGAGTAAGAACAGTAGGTATAACACCAATCGTTTTCATTTTCACTTTTCCTTTCTGTCACTGTTTGCAAAAAAGGATATCTCCGTGGGGCATTGCTTTAGTCGGAGCATTTTTCATAGCATAAGCATTTTACACAAAGGTTTATTTCACTTAAAGAATTCGAAATATATCAGTTTTAAAATCCCTATACCATATTCAGCCCACGTTTCCCATCTCACAGACCATTGGGCCCACACCCTTCCCGTGATGTATGTTATTTGGCAGGGTCACTTTTTAACTGAATACGTGGTACACATTCTAAGTGGATTCTAATTTGTATTGTAGGCTAAAATGCATACACAACGATATACGAGATATTGTTCTGCGTTTTATTTTGCTTGGTCTTGGTGTTCGAAAAGTTCACTTTGTATTTAATGTCGCGCGAGTGACTAAAATCAGGTGCGTAAACAACCATATATAAGATATTGCTCTGTGTTTTATTCTGCATGGTCTTGGTATTCGAAAAGTTCACCTGCCTTCGAATTTAATGTTGCGCGAGAGACTAAAATCAGGTGAGTGAAACCGTAAAATTAGTACAAAGATCATTTGCCTTCTCTAGGATCACAATGACATCATCAGATTCTGATACATGACCATTGAAAATAACATACCTAGTTTATAGATGGTAGGTACTTTTTTAATAGATAATGGGATTAATGGGTAATTTTAAGGCGGAATTCATACTTAGAGCCAGTTCTTTAAAAGAAAAATCATTAAGTACAGATACTGTCAAATGTCATTATCGTGAAATAATGAAAAAGAAAAATCATTAAGTACTTACAGCTGATACTGTCAAAAGTCATTATAGTGAAATAATGACAGAGGTCACGAAAGTGCTATTACTTCTGCTGCTGCTGAACGAATAACTTGGACCATCAATCTTTAGGGTCTGAAACAATCTGTCAACAGTAATGAGACGGTTTGACAGGTAAGAAGGGAAGTAGTAGTAATGTATAGCTGGAGAAACATTGCTAAAATAATTATTTTTAAGTACAAAGTTCCTTTGGTGTGTGTAAAAACTAGTCATTTTATACCATACTGTACATAGAGGGTGTATACGAATCGCTGCAGAAGGTATCTTCTGAATATGTAGGGTCATTGCGCTAGTTTTCGTCCATGCTCTAGTTTTTGTCCACTTGACGGATTAGCAAATAATATATTTCATTATTAATGTGCTATTTGCGAATTATAATTTTTAGTTAGATAAATTGATTAGACATGAAGGTGCAATAAGTCCCAATTTATTTAGCAATGTAGGTTTATAATTATATTCAAATTTGAACTGGACGTAAACAAACAGCATTTTCTACCAGGCAACCATAGGGCCAAACAGAGACACTTACCTGCATTTGGTGCAGAGAGAGAAAAATCAATAAATTAAAAAGAAAAGCAAACTAATATAGGTTTAAACATAAAAAAAAATTATATATACATTTTTAATATTCTTTTAAACTACATATATTACATAAATACAAACATACATACACAAACGTTTACACATACACACACATACTTAGGTACATTTTATTGTCATAACAGAAACAAAAATATAACAGATGCAGTTTACCCGACAACCATAAAAACTGAGTAAAATACAAATACATATTGCTAACATGTATTGTGTTTGTGTCGTCAAAAACAAAAGCCGAAAATTTAAATTTAGAGCACCCCATCCAATCCAAAAAGCAATTCAGACAAAAATGCACCTGTGTCAAAACAATAACACGGACGTGCGAATTTACATATAGAGCAAGGATGTGTGTTTATGCCTCCCCAGAGTACGTGACGACCGAGCTACTATTACTCAGTGTCTGTTCTGGATCTTATCTTATCTGTGATTTTGAATCTGGGAGATGTTTTGGGTGTAACTGATATTTTGCTCAAAATATTAACTTTACAGTGTTTATACACGTATCTGGCCGCCGCCATACAACCGTGGTTACGCTCACATTTTCAAATATCTATGACATAAAGCAATCAAGTAACATATGTATATCCTATGTCTGATACTAGTTTTCGTAATAACAATTTTAGCAACTAAAATAGTCACGGACTTTAATTGTTGAGCTATTTAGGGTTTACTCAACATTTGACATTTCATACGGTTAGTATTGACAACCAAACCAAGCTTGAACCCTAAATGGGTTAACAATTAAAGCTTGTGATTGTACCAGTGATAGGATATACGAGTATATTTATATTATTAGGTATGTTATAAAAGTTTCATGAACTTTAAGCAAGTTTTTTTTTAAATGGGAGCCTAATTTCTAGAAGCATATTCAAACTTTAAAAAGTTCCGTCTATTAATATTTTTTGATAGGACACAAACTTATTAATACGTACTTACCTATCCTCCTAAGCCTCCTAAGGCCCAAGGTCCTATCTATAGTACTAATTCGGTTCGATGAAATTTAAATCTTATTCAACTGGAACAGAGTCACATTTGTTTTGTTTCGTTCAATTTTAAAACAAAACCAAAAACAACTGTATATTCCCTGCACTAAAAGTTCGAATTTCAGCGGCAAATTCTGGATTTTTCATTTGTATGGCTGGGCCTTTAAGAGGCAATTATTAACACTTAACAAATCAAGTTTAGATTTTAAATAAATTAATTCTTCTGGTTGAAGTTTATTAAAACAAAACGATGACCTGCGGACTTTTTACCAAGCAGGTACATACTTTATAATTATAACAAGCGAATGGATTTTTTTAAAACCAAAAGGTAATTAACAGAAGTAAATGTCATGACGTTAATTAATTGTTGGTTATTGCTTGATTAATGTTTATGTGCGGTTATTTTTTCTGCTATATCTCAAATCTCAAGATCTTAAGTCAATACGGGTAAGTGTGGCTGTGGGATAATTGAACCTGGACTCGTTTTACTCGGTTCGATTCCCGGTCGAGACAAGCGAATTTAAAAAATTCTTTGAATGCAGTCTTGTTTCTTTTTAAAAATAAAGGAATGTCTCCTTTAAGTAAAATGAGCCAACTTAAGGATTTAAGGTACCTAGTTTCCCTCCAGGGCCCGACATATCTTTCCACACTGTATTGTATATTAATTAGCCATAAACAGTGTGTAAACAGTGTAAACATGCCCTATTGTACAATAATTATTACAAATGCAAAAGTGTGTCTGTCTGTTACTTCTTCACGCTTAAACCGTTAAACCTATTTAGTCAAAACTTGATATGGATAATGAATAGGGTGGTTCACTTTTGTATGGAGAAAAAAAAGTTGTAATATTTTTCCTGACTTTGCTCACCAATGGAGTCTCCCTACACTAAAAACTATATATTTCAATTTTCAAAAGAATCGAATAACGTTTAGAGGTTGCACAAGTTGAAAAGGTAGAGTGAGAACCCCATACATTGCGTGAAAATGAACTATGTTCTAAAATGACAAAATATAATGAACTGATACTAAAATCGAATGAGAAATCTGAATTTTGCGTCTAAAACACGATAAAAGCACTTTTCCCTTGGAAATAGGTGGAAAAACTGAAAAATCTTAATTAGAACATTTATCGAGTTACAAAAATCCAAGTTTACTACTAATTTTAAAATTTATTTATATGTAGAAGGTTCAGTATCACACTACTCTCCGCTTCGATGATAGCTGCTTAAACCATTTTCTACCCTCCGATGTAGAGTCGTTGGTTATTTGAAAAATCTTTGTTGATGATGTGCAACCTCTAAATGTTGACCGATTTTAATTTTTTTTAACGTATAATATTTTTTTATCAGTTAGAACAAGAATTCGAGCAAAGTCAGATGAAAATCGAAAATTCGGAAAAATGAAACACCCTAATAATGAATAAGAAAGAACATAGGGTAGTTTTTAGAGTTCCGTACCCGAAGGGTAAAAAACAAAGGGTACACTGTCCATGTGTCCGTCTGTCTGTCTCGTGAACCGTGATAACTAGTTGAAGAAATTTTCACAGATGATGTATATCTGTTGCAGCTATTATAACAACAAATACTAAAAAGTACGGAACCCTCGGTGGGCGAGTCCGACTCGCAATTGTCCGGTTTTATCAATCATCATCATCATCATCGTTCCACGCAGACGAAGTCGCGGGCAGAAGTTAGTATTTTTATACCTATTAGAAATTTTGCGAAATATTGAGTAAAAATATTTTCTTACAAAAGTTAACACTGGGAAACAATTGACTACTATTTTGAAAGCTACTTAACAAAAATAACTTATATTTGATTTACTTAGATGATGGGTACAAGAACCTACATAGATATATTATTTAATAAATTTAATAATAAAACATTTCACATCTGATGTGGCGGACAATCTTACACATATCGACATAGCCCCACCGAAACAAAACTCGGTTAACAACGCCAGACATAACGTTTAAAAATTACCGCAATTATTAAAATAATCACAATAAAAGCATATGAAATATGTATGGCTTCCATACATTAAGTTTTAATGAATTCCTCTGAGGAACTGCAATAATACATCAACCTGTCAACGGTTTGCAACAACTGCATTGCCAAATTGTATTTGCTGTTGGCTCACTAACATTTTCTTCGAAGAAAGTACTTTCTTGAGCGCAAAATCATATTGGCAGTTTAACATCATTAGTTAAATGTAAATGTGCAGTTGCATTTTGCGAAAATGTACTTTATTTGGATATAATAAGAGTGAAAATGACAGCAAACGTTAAAGTTCATGCTTGGGTCAAAACAAACTCAAAGAAATAAATGTAATTTGTTGTTTCTTAACATATTCTTTAGTCTTAAAGTATAAGATATAGGGGTGATATTTCAGTGAAATTTAGTTTAAAATCGGCAAAATATAATTTGGTTCGTAAATATCGTGAATACCGTTGGGGCAGCGTCGATTTTTCATGAAAAACGCCATTAGAATATAAAGTGACAGTTGAAACAACATTTAACGAACGAGTTTTAACATGTCACTGACAGCTGTCATGCTACAGTTTTTTGGTTAACAAAAGAAGGTTTGCAAATAGTACATTACGATACAAGTGCGAAAAGTAGAAAATTCCCTTTTCGCATGTTTTATAGTAGGTACATAATGGCCCTTTACATTTTTGACATAGACACGTATTGTCCTTAATCTCGCCCTAGGGTGGTAAAGTAGCACTATAATATTATTATTATCCTTCAGCCAGGTTAAACATACAGTACGTTAATCTGATGGTTTATGAAACCTTAGCCACCGCCATACAATCCAAGTTAAGGATGACTCACGTTAGAACCGTTAGCGATAGGGCCCAGGAGGCATCCGACACTTCGATTTCTATTGAAATTAAGATTAATGAGCAAAAAAAAAATTCGAGGTGACTTCGCCAGGTAATCTCTTGCGCACGCAGTGCAATCTTAGCATAGTCTATTAAATTCTTAAATCATTCGGATATCTATATTCTACACATAATCTATATGTCATGGCTGTCAGTCACCATGACTGACAAATTACACGTTCGGTCACACGAGTGTAGTCAGTGCAAAACATGGCCGATGACTATACACAATAGACGTAAGGATGTGCAAAACGCTATTTTTCGTAAGTATAAGGTTTGTGTTTTTAGCACAGACAAGATATCCACCAGACTGAGCATAGTCGCGCTACCCCCTCTGCCACGCATACGGTAATTTTACTCCATGTTCGAGTCGAAAGTGTCTTTGTGTGACGTCCGTATGTTTGAACGGACCAATCATGGCACGGGACTTCGCTCACCGCGTCCCGCACACCCCCGCATTTTTGGCATCATCGGTTGCATGAAAATAATTGCTTTAAACTCGGTCTAGAGTTTAGAAATAGAAATATTCCTAGTCTATGCTTTTTAGCGATCGATAGGGCAAAACGAATCACTCTATGGGGCACGGGGCAATGTGATCCTCATTTCAGTAGATGTAGATTAAGGTGATATAAAGATAAATGCACCATTAAAAAGTATCAGGGCCTAGCCAAACTGACAGTCGGACATCGACAAACGGCAAACGAAAAGAAAAAATGTATTGGGATGACAGATGCTACGAAAAGACACGTGACTATTTCCATACATAAATTATGTTGCAATTGGCGTTTTCTATGCATGACTGTAATCTTGACTAGGCCCCCAAGTAGGTAAAGTTAAAAGCATTAACCAATCGTAAGAACGTAAGTACACTCACCTGGCTATAGTGTGGAGATGAGCACTAGTGGCGACTTTGACTAGCGGCCGGTGGGGGGGCCTCGACGGCCTAGTGGGGGGACTGTATGTATACTCCCCCGTCTCGCCTCCGGTCAGCCAAGACCAATGCTCCGCCATCGCGGAAACTGGTCACAGTTAGGGTAAACTCGTCACACTTAGGGCAAACTCGTCACACTTTGGGCAAAACTGTCACAGCACTAGGGCAAAACAAATCTATGCTAAAGCATGATACTTGAAACTATTTCGTTTCACCTCATGGTCACACACTGTTTGGAGCAAAAATGTCCACTAATAAACGAGAGGTAATATGATTCAGTCATTTAAAATAAAACTTGACGTGTTTTATTATTACTAACATTACTTAGCAATTAACACTTCACTGATGTTCTAATTATCATTGTTCTTTGAAATTTTCTTTATAATTAGCACAAACAATATTTCACAGTTTTACCATAAAGTGTTTATACCTACCGAAGATTTTAAATCTTCTTATATATTTACAAATTCCATTACCACTTTAATTTGATAGCCTGAAAAACGACACAAATCTTGAAAATTTCCCAATTTAAGTAAAGTACCAAATTCCGATCATCTCTGCGCAAACTGTTCAAACTTTCCAAATCTTTCCATCCCTTATCCCTAAGGGTGCTAAAGACAGGGCCCAAATTATACGCGTCAGGGAAACTTTCATAACCTTTCAGCGAAAACATCCTTCATAGATCTTATTAAATTTTACAACAATGATGAATAACTGCATTTCGCAGATGTCTGACAACGACTGTCACTAAAAACCCACTCTTATATCTATGATACTAAGGTTCCCTGTTTGAAAAAACTGATAACAATATTATGTATATTTTTAGCCAAAGGAAAAGATACCTTAAAGCCATTGAGCTACAGTGCAAGATAAACGCAAACTTAAAGTTTGTAGTAGAGCAATCCGTTGCATTGTATTTAGTTCCCTTCGGAAAATAGCGTTATTAACAATCCCCTTTTCATACCTATTCCATGTCACGTTCTAAATGTCGTCTACTTCGTCCCTTTCGTTTCCTTCAGGGTCGAAAGAGAGGGGTTTAATCGTAAGTAGTTATGGGGAAATCGTTGGCAGTTTGGCAATAAATCTTAAAACCCCTTACGGTAAGAGGTGTTCAGAATTCATGCTTTCTATTGTGCTCCGCCATTTGCCACATGCAGTTTTGGAGATTTGAAGTGGTTCATGTGGCTATATTTTAGACTTATGGTATTCTAAGTTTGAGATCACGTATACATAATATTACGTATGTAGGTGCAATGTATGATGGTTGTGAATCTTGATTTCAAAAAATGATTTGTTTTACATCGTAACAATTCTCGCATTTAGTCGTGTGTAATTTATGAGTACATAGTATTTTCTGGAAATATAATTACGGATCAATTAACTTAAAGAGACAACCGATTTCTGTTACTTAGGTAACTTTATAATCACAGAAACTAATAAGTGTTCCGTGAACAAAATTTTGTACGAAATACTAAAAATTACAATACTTAACAACAGTTTTTCCGTTTATGTAAGATTCATTTTAGAACAATAAATCTCCCCAATGTGTACAATTACAGTGTACATATTCAGAAGGGTTTAAGGGTATTTTCCCCTCAATTACGCTAAGTTTGTTATCTTCTAACAGATCTTAAACGCTTCGGGGTACACATACGTGTTTGATATAAATAAACACAATACATGCCTCATAAACGTTTTACTCTTTAAAGGCGTCCATGGATTGTTACTTTATTTTGTTTGCGAAAATGCGAAGTATAATATTTATAAACTTAGAGGTATTTTTTGTATCAGCAACTAAAGCTATATATATAAGTTGAATTCCTCCTTCCTCATTTGAATATTTCATTATTTATAATTAATTTTCCTAAACTACTTACATTAAGTGTGATGGAACTGCTTCGCAACACAAAAAGGTATTCCCTCAAAACTTAGTGGACGAAAACAATCGAATGAAAAAACGTAACAAGTTATAAACACTTAAAATATTATGATACGAAATAGTAGGTGTACAGTTTCTATTGAATAAAGTCTCATATGAATATGAGAACAATAAAGTTAGGGTGTTTTCAAAAAGAGAAGGGTAAACAGTTTTACACTGAATTAAGTTAAGTGAGGGGTGAAAAATGGTTTGCGTCGAAGGAAACTTTATATCTCAGAAGGTTGTGAGTGGAAATGGAAAATAGTTCCATCTATTTTGATATTTTTATTGGGTTATTAGTAATAACCCAATAAAAACATCAATCAATGGATTATTAGTAATAACCCAATAAAAACATCAAAATAGATTTAGAGACAAAATATTTGCATATCTATATAGACTTTTTAATACAAGATGCGTAAAAAAATTGTAAAGTAAGAAGGTTCAAAAAAGTAACTCTAAATTTTTATTACGCATCTCCCTAAACGGATTAAATAGTATCACTATCCCCCGTATATTCGTATCGCACTACCCAGCCAATTTCCCCGTCAGTAATTCCGCGGGTAATCATGATTTATTTAATCAATTGCAAGTGCCCTTGCCTTTTTCCGCCCCACTCTTCAGACGAGTGTAAATTGCAACTCGAAAATAGGAGGAAATTTGCCAAAAATAAGATACAAAGTTGCCAATATGTATGGGGGCCATTTTCGCGTGGCAAAATAAAGTTTCAGTTTGTAATTATGTAAGTAATCCTGATTAATTTAATCAATTGCAAGTGCCGTAGCCTTTTACCGCTCCCTTACAGACAAATGCAAGTTACCAACACAAAGTTCTAGAAGTTACTAAATGACAATAGAAAAGTTGCTAAAATATGAGGATAAACCTGGGATAAACTGCCAAATGGCAAGTTTTACTGTTACGCTCTAAAAATATATTTGCACGCCTCTAAGATCCTGACAATGTAGTCGTGTAAATATATTTTGTGACATCGACCGTACTTTATACACTGGGCCTTCTGAATGATATCGCCCCGCCAAGAGCCATCGTGCCCTATCGTGTTCCAACGTGCCCCGTGAGTAAACATGCCCTGTACTGGTCTGCCGTTGGTAGACAGTTGCAAACAAATGGCTTTTAGGGCATGGAACCTCACCCTGGATTACAAAAATTACGCTTTTTACATTTTGGCATACAATACGATGTAATAGCTGAGGTCAAATATCTCAGATTACATGTGATCTAAGTCTTTTTAGGGTTCCGTACCCAAAAGGTGAAACGGGACCCTATTACTAAGACTTCGCTGTCCGTCCGTCCGTCCGTCTGTCTGTCACCAGGCTGTATCTCACGAACCGTGATAGCTAGACAGTTGAAATTTTCACAGATGATGTATTTCTGTTACCGCTATAACAACAAATACTAAAAACAGAATAAAATAAAGATTTAAATGGGGCTCCCATACAACAAACGTGATTTTTGACCAAAGTTTAGCAACGTCGGGCGTGGTCAGTACTTGGATGGGTGGCCGTTTTTTTTTTGCATTTTTTTTCAGTTTTTTTTTCATTATGGTACGGAACCCTTCGTGCGCGAGTTCGACTCGCACTTTTTTATTTACTGGCTGAGGTGTGTTTATTTTATTTTTCTGCTCTACAGAGCCGGAATACGGTAAATTCTAGCGCAGCGGGCCGAAAGTTGACGCTTTCCGGTCTTTCCGGAGGGCAGTATATTTTTTATGTTAAGTATTGTAAAAAAAATGCAGCATGGTATTTTATTATACATGGTAAAATTGTATAAATTTGTCAGACCAGCTATAGAACCATATCGAATATTTCAAAAATAAAGAATTTAAACAAGTTTATTCCCACCAATGGTATTTTTTAATAATACACAGTAATTACTTCTCATTATTCCCACTGATCCCCAAACATTCCCCAAAACGCAATATCTAGTCAAACACAATCAACAGAACTTCATTACCACGACTGGCTCTAACTTCGATGCAAAACGAACCCTAAATCAATTACAATACGATACAAAATAAATTGAACCAATAACAACACGCTTGATACCTTTACGAACGATGGAAAGGCGATTGGATTAAATGATAGGGCAACATGGATCATAAGTGTATTTAAATAGGGTTTGGATTTAATTGGCATTGTTGGGAAGGGTGAGACCCTAAGTCTGTCTGCATTTGCCCCTTGCAGATAAAATTAAAAATATATGCACATTTGCATAGGTTGTCGTTTTACGGCCGTTTAGATATACATGTAGCTACTTTTGTTATTTTTTACAAAGTACTTTTTTTTACTAGTTACGGTCCGCAATTTCGTCTGCGAGGTATGATGATGATTATAATTTATAATTAATAAAAACTATCCAATGTCCTTCCTCAGGTTTCAAACTCTATTTATACCAAATTTCATCTAAATCGGTTCAGCGGTTTATAAAAAACGTTATATTTTTCCAATAACAAAACAATGAATTTTAAGTCCTAGATATAAGCTAAGATAAAAGTAACCCTCCCAACCAACGTACATAGGTAACTACGTAACTACCGATCACCTGATGCTAAAGACAAACTTATAGTAAAAGCCAATAGTGGCGCTACTTTCTTCAAATAAGCAACAAGTTGTATTAAATAACGTTAGTTCCAAATTTCTCCACCCGCAAAATAAAACCAACTTGTTCATTCTGTTACCCTTGGCGTCACTGTCTATAAATATGCAACAAGTTAGTATGAAAAACGTTAGTTCAGAGTTTTACCACTGGAATATGAGGGTGGTGTGCGTTAAACCAGCGTGACTCATAGTAAAATCCAACTCGCACATGGAAAAGTTTTATTTATAGATATAACTAGTTCTAGTGTGTAGTTAGGAATCAGGATAGACTGATGCGATGGGTTATTTATGTTATTATTACTTAAAACTGTATTAAATGCTAATAATTGTGATTGTTCCGTTAAAAAACAAGTGCATTATGTAGTTATTTTGTCTTTATCCTAACTATGTATTTACACAACTGCAAAAGAGCAGCTCGCTGTACTTTAGTATATCAAAAGTTTCGAATGAATATCGAATGTTTTCAAAACATTACCGTGTTTATTGCTAGAATTGAAATAATGAATCAAAATAATAAATCAAAATAGTAGAAATATTTAAAAAGTTCACACTTTCCTAGACAAAATACACGTATTGTATCTATTTTATCGCTGTCAAAACCCCCAATACAAAACAGGAGCAATACCAAAAGTGCACCCGCGACACCCCGACACAAAACGTCGTAAGTGCCTTGTTTTAAACGCGCACATACGCCTGTTTGCTCCGAGACGTGACATTTGACAGCCGGTGCTCAGTTTATGTGAAATCGATGCGGTGTTTGTAAACACTTGCACTTGCAGACGGGTTTAGGTATACGTTGAATAATGTCGGATGTGGTTATTATATTACAATCGTATGTGACGTTTTTGCAGAAATGAGGGATTAAATGGTGAAATGTTGTGCAATTAAAATCTTTGCAGGTGTTTTCTCCAGTTAAGTTATAAAAAAAGATAGATAATTAGTAGATATAATTAAATAATCTTTACATAGTACGTACAAGATTCATTATTCACGATAAACTATTTTTAGTAAGATAAGGTCGCTTATATGATGTTTTTTCACTAGTTTAACTTGAAAAGTTATGAACAGAGCTAAGAGACGAATCGATAGGTTAATTAGTTACAAATACGTCATAAAATTGATTCAAATTTGGACCAAAAAAGACCAAATAAGAAAACAAAACCAACAAGACTCCAATTTGAACGAATTCACAAAAACTACCACAAACTTCACGACTAGTCTTCTATAGTAACGCACACAAAACAACAACACTTTCGTTCCAAATTCAAAATTTGAAAAAGTGTTCGAAATTCAAAATTTAGCGACGTTTTTCGCTTGTTTGGCGCGTTCGCGTCTGCGGCCACGTTGCAACTAACGTGGCGAGGGCGAGAAAACCACCCCTGCGATAGTGCTTGGTCCTTTCGTATTGGTTTGTCCGAATAAATAATTATATTATTATCGTAAGTTATGGTATTGTCTATGTGTAATAGGGTCGATTCTTATAAACAAATTACATTTCACAGCGGTAATGAAATCAGTTTTACGAAAATACACAGACAAACCAGCTAAAACCTGTTTCCGCGTTTTCACTAATATTCAAATTAAAAAAATCTCATTGAAAGGAAATTGTTACATTGGCATGTCACCGTCTTCGTTTTTTATAGTTTGGTACACCAAATTTGTACCTAATTAGAAAAAAACACATATTTCAAGTTATGTATGGGCGAACAACTCACTTATTCTGTCAAGTATTGTTTGAATTAAAGCTTAGTAATAACTGAAAAGCAATACCTACTATGACTCTCCCAAAAATCCGAATTGTAAGTATAGTCTTGTAAACACCAAAACTATTTTAACCTCAAGTGTCCCAACACGCGTTCAAGTATCAAGACCACCCAGCCAGCTCCCCGTCCGGCACCCTTCATTCATACACGGGAGGGTGGGGTGACCTTGTAGTAGCGAGTAGTGAATAGTGAACTGGCGTGTGCTGACGGGACTTTAGATTTAAAAAAAACAGCGTTAGCTAACCTCTTATCTAACTTTTCAAAAGGCACAAAAAATCAACAAGTGAAAAAAAATACGATTACAATGGTACGTGGTGTAAACTAACTTTTGCTAAAAGTATAGGTACTCTGGTGGCAAACTAACTTTGCCAATTATCAGCAGAAACAAGTGCGAATTTCAAAATTACCTACTACTTAGAGATGGAAGTCCTTCGCGACAACAGTTTTAAAATATGCCCCTTTTTCTACTGACAAAGTTGGCTTGCCGGATTATAACATCTAAGAATCGAATTCTTTTTAAATATTTTAATGACACTTGTCATTATTTAAATAACTTTTCTAAACAATATATATATATTGATTTAAATTATACGAACCCATCCAAATTACAAAAATCTAATTTTATTAAAAAGGGCCCCGTTTTCCAAACACATTTTCCAACGATGCATTGTCACCCTCTAGCGTCACGTATCAAGAAGGGCGTATGTTGCAATACGTTACTGCGCTTACAAAACCCACTATGTGCAGTAAGAGTAAACTGCAGAAGTAACTAAGCAGGCGAGCTGTCTAAAATGACACACATACGCATAGGTACTTACCTGCTTACTAATATGCCACTGATGCGAAATTTCCACATAAAAAATTTCGAAAACTTCTCACATTCTTAATGGGCATCAACATTTTCCAGTTCCTAAATGAAAGTTTCCTTTTGTTTCCTGTGAATTATTCCTGAAATTTCCAGGAACTTTTCCAACTTTTTCTAAACTTTCAGCATTTTGCTCTATGCAAATTTAAGTTTTTAGTTATTTAGTATTAATACAAAATAGGAAATAATACCTGGATCCACCAGCGTAACGTAACTGCGGATGATGATCTATGAATAGTTTTTATTCTATAAAATTCCCATACTATAGTCCGTTTTTTTTAGCATTAGAAAGAACTTCACAGAAGTAAGCTTGTGGTTAAAATACGGCACTTTTAGCAGTAATAATTTGAAGTAAATTATATGTATTAACCATGCTTCATTAGATAATTCAATAATAATTAATAATTAAAGAGCCTGATAAAAACTGCACGCTTGTTTCTGTGGAGTTCTTTCTAATGCTAAAAAAAACTAACTATAAGTTAACAGTGGATGTCGATGGTGCATAATGCATTTTGCAGGCGCAACGACATACGAGTCATACGCCCCTTGGGTTGTGGGGAGATGCACCCTTGAGCCATTACTGCAGGGATGCGCGTGCCGCGACAATGTTTATTGGTTTTAGGGTTCCGTGGCTGTGCAGCAAAATGATGCAAAGCAATTTGGTCCATATTGATCCGTAACACACGTCTGATACTGAGTCGCTACGACCCAAATTGAGTTAGTATCACACCTGTGATACTATGGCGTTCCACGGGAAGCATACAAAAATGTGTTTAACCCAAAACTGCGACGCTTCGCGCTTGCAACAAAATTGTCACAAAATTGTATGCTATGGGATTAAAAATGTCTCTATATACCAGTGGCGGCGCGTCAAACATATCCATAGGCAAGGCGGAGCTAATTTGGCTTACATATTTCCTTTACAACTCTGCTCAAACGTCCAAAAACAGGCAAGCCGGTGGGAATTGGCTTTTATGGACGCGCCGCCACCGCTATATACTATATCTATTCAACGAAGAAAACTATTGTACTACGGAACCTTGTGCCAAAATCCCAAACCGAGGGGTGTTTCGTTTCCCACTATCTCAAGTTACGAGTGCCTTATGATTTATAGATTAATATAATTTTCTTTATCACATAAGAGACCCATGCTGTTTCATAACAGCGGTGGGCAATACACATAACAACACATTAGTCTACCACTTTATTTATGTACCAGCTTCTGCTCGCCACTTCATCGGATGATGATGATCATTGATAAAACTATATACATACATATATACATGTCCTTTCCCGGGCCTATCTCTATATCGAATTTCATCTAGATCGATGAAGCGGTTTAAGTGTGAAGAGGTAACAGATAGACAGACAGACAGAGTTACCTACGCATAGTGTTTCTGCTCGAAAATTCTCGAGGCGAGAAATCTCGAGAAATTTGTCCTTCGTTGAGACGGGAAAAGAACTCAATGCCTCGAGAACTCGAGAAATAAACCTTTTGTGCGAAAAGAAAACACGCGTGTAACACGTGATATGACTATAAAATGTATTTTTTATACTTAGATAGTTAAGTAAATATTAACTCGATTGCATTCCATCTCGACCGCACCACTACACCAGTGCAAGCGAGATGGACAACGGTCGAGTTCATGAGTCGCTAACGTAAACGTCAATTAAGTGTCAACTAATGGTAACCCTCTATTAGATAAGCCTAAACATACCTTCACCTATAAGGACCGTGCGCGTTGCAGGGTCTGCCATCTTGTGGCCTGAATCGGAAACATATGTGCACATGTTCATTGCCAAAGCAAGTGTTACCATCTACCGTTCTCGTCGATACGTTTCCTTGTGCATAGTAGGGCTATCTTGGGCTACACCGGAAGCATAAACGACACATTTACGCCTCGCGCCAAAAATCTGACGGCTCCTGTGCTCCACCCTATAGTTAATGCACGGGGCCTACAAAGTAAGTAAATCCCGTATATTTACTATGCTGACGTGTCGCCGTGTCTGTCACGCGCCGTGTCCGTGCCGTGGCATAATGAGCGTACCTGCGGACAAAGAATTCTTTAATTAATATTCTCACAAAGATGGCGGAAGCTTTCCTTACTTGTGAATTGGGGAAATGAAAATTAGTAGTATTTTATCTCTAAAGTGACATTTCTCCGTAATTGAATAAACTTGTTACTGACTTAAACTGCTGTTGGCTCTGGTTCAAATTTACAACTCATTTGTATACCTAATACGGTTAATATGGTTGGTATATGGTGGTGGGTTATATGGTTTAGGTAAATACGCTTTGCAACACATATAATTGCCATTTTAATTACTAGCGTACAAAGATAGTAAATTACCCAATATTTTCCTGATTTTTAGAATGTTTTGTTTTTACTTTTTTATGAAGTCATTATACTTACACATATACACCTAGTTACCCTCGACTTAGTCAAGTAAATTTATCACTTTATTTCTAACTAAGTATATATACCTATACAAAAAATCAAAAAGGGAAAACTAAAATGGTTTCCGTTTCAAGAAAACCTCTACATATAAAGATGACGGTGTAAATTTATGATTAGTTTTTTCCGTTCAGCGAGGGGAGAGCCGCGTAAGATGTTCGCGAAGCGACGCTGTTCAATCTGTGACAAATCACTTTGAATAATATTCATATTTTCGAACGGCGGTGAAGTAGAGATCGGAAGGCGAAGACAGGACAAGCAAAAATAACGACAATATTCGAATCACAAGATTTATTTAATGTATGCAATACTGGGCAGCTTAAGCCCATGAATATGTTGGAAAGTGTCTTTATAAACTAATAGAATCTTGTTTAAAGGTTACTGCATAAACGCACGTAGAACAGGTTTAAATATTTGAATAAATATACAGCTTTTGTTCGCGTGCGTCATGCCGACACATTCGTTTAGACCCTTCTGCTGAATAGCCAAAATTTGTATCAGTGCCTATTTCTTTCGATAATATACTTCTTTATCCAGATCATCATAGTTTCCTTTACGCTCCAGATCCAATAGGTTATGGGCCCTATCAATGCCCTTTGTGGTATCTCAAATCTCAAAAACAAATGACGTTGAAAACGGAATTTTCAGATAAAGAATGTAAGGTATAATGTTTGCATAAAATTATTATTTTAGATACCGCTAATTGGCTTAGCAGGGCAGAATAGGTACGTTTTTACATACATAGTGTCGTTCATATGTCGTCGTTATCATACATATACTTTCTTGATGATGAGTTCCAAAAAAAATAAAGAAGTATCTACACATAATATTTTTATCAACAAAAACAATTTCTGATGAAGACTACGTACTTATTTCACTGTTATTAATTTCATTATTTATTTTCTTTACTGTAATAGTACATTGCGATACAAGAACGAAAACTAGGAAATTAGCAACCAGCGGCGATAAATTAAAACACGACCGGAGTGAGTGATTTATATGAAGCGCCTATTCCTATCTGAGCCCGGTGGGGACACTTGGGAACACACCAGCCCCTGGGACTTGGAAATCTTCTACACTACATCACTCACTTCTACGCCTTCCAAGCTCTTGCAAATCATATCTCACGTCGACAGATTTTGACGAAACATCCCGCACCCAACAACCGCACGGAAGGGCCTATCTTAATAGAATATCGAGCCACATTCGTATTTGCATCGTAGACGGGGACTGGCGCAGTCCCTGAAGGACGATATTTTCAATATTTGTGTGATATACGGTTTGAATAATATTAAAAATACAGTTAGCTGTATTGGATTCGCCATTTTTTCTTCCATCCACACGGGGGGTGGATTTTTAAAATAAAAAGTAAATTGTCGTTATTATTAGGGCAAGTTAAATAGTGTACTAACCTAGTCAAAACCTAAAACAATAAAAATATTGGAAAATTTTCACGCTATAAATTAAGTCAGATTTATTATGAAAAAGTCAACCTCATATAAAACTTCCACTTTCTTATCTCAAGACAAGAATCACCGACAATTTTGCAAATGTGTCAACTTAGAAAAAATACCCCTGTTTCACTTCACAAAACAATTGTCGCAGACAATTGTGACAACTTTTCTATAAACTTTTGTCACCTATTACTTGACAATTGTCGAATTGTCAGTCGACATATTATTATGTCGCCGACAGTTGACTTATTGCAAATATATGTAAGTACATTAAGTTAAATAAAAATGACATTTAAATATTCACATAGTTATGTAATACGAATTATTATTAATAAATATATGAACTGTTATTGACTTTCTGGGGTTATGAACATAAGTTTAATAGTTTTTTGAGTTGCTTTTACTCACATTGTGCATTGGTTGGCATAAATCGCAATGGTATGGCGAATATACCATTGCGATTTGCGACTGCTGTCCAGATGAATTCGCGTGCGTCGAGTTTCACCGTCGAAGACATCTGCGAAGCAAAGCAAGTGCTGTGCAAGTCCATCGGGATCGTCGGCACCTATGTACCTCACCGGAGAGGGGATGAAGCCGGGAAGAAGTCCCTCGAGGATATACAGAAAATCCTGAGGGAGAATAAAGACCGGATTCCGGAGTTTATGGCGACGGGTACTTCTATCCAGCCGTCGTTTGATCCGGATAAGGTTGACGTTCGCTGCTTGTCAAAGGAAATCGTGGCCCTAAAGACAAGATTAGCGGAAGTTATCTCTAAGTTTGAAGCCAGCCTAGTCACTATTGCCGAATTGCGCAACGAAATCACAAGTTTGCGGAATGCTCCAACTCGGTCGGCGGCTTCAAATTTCAAGAACGATCATCGACCTGACACTCATGTTGAGTCGGTTAGTTTGTGTGTTGCTGACACGGTAAAATGTGCCGCACGCGCCGCTGCACCGCCCGCGCGCCCCCCGCGCGTGCGATCGCCCCCTGTCACCTCGAAGTCACGTCAGCGTGCATATGCTGACGTCGCCGGTCAGCCTGTCGCAGCTAACCGGGTCAACTTGCCTGTTAAGGTGAATGAAGCACGGGCTCCACTTAAGGAGAAGTCCTCCCGCACCGATGTGGATAAGGAGGGATTCACACTGGTGGAAAGGAAACGCAAGGCGCGCAGGGCGCCTCGTAAGACTCTGTGTGGCACTGCGGAGCCGGTTAATTCTGGCCTACGAGTTGCGACACCGAGTAAGGCGCTATGCGTGTCACGCTTACATTACTCCGCCGTGGCCGACGAGGTGGTGGAGTACGTCCGCCGGAAGACTGGCTTCACGCTGAGGATGCACCAGCTACAGTCGCGTCACTATGTGCACTTCAGTTCATTTGTGGTGCGCGTGCCGCGGTCGCTGCAGGACACCATCGCAAGCGCGGACTTCTGGCCGAAGGGTGTGGTGTTTCGGCGGTTCCGGGGCAACCTGCCGAACCCTACGCCGAGTCAGACGACGCTACGGAGCCACGCCGTTACGTCGTCGCCCAAATCTAATGTTTAGTTAATTTAATTTTTTATGTGTATTGTTTTTCTTTGTCTTTTCTTTTACTTTGTAGTTTCATAGTGCCTTGGTTTTATACTGTAATGCTGTGTAACTTATTTGATCAATAAAATAAAATAAAAAATATAATATTGCAAAAGTACCTAATAACTAGGAGCTATGCAACGAGAATTTCTGATATCATCTCTTTAAAAATAAATATGAAAAGCATTTTTATAACTAGCTCGCGAATTGCGATGGCGGATAGCATAAATACTATAAATAATGCGTAATGTAATGAGGTTTTTAAAGATGCCATCGCTTCGTTACTTGTATCAAAACATCGGTATTTATATGTTTAACTAAACATTCTGAACCTTATTACGAAGACTATAAGGTGTAGAATTTGTCGGTTACTTGTTTTGCTACTTGTACTTGTAGTGCAAGGAAAATTCGAAAGCACAAGGCGCGGTAGGTCACCACTGCGTTGGTCAGACCTAGTCAAAAGTGCATTCAATGAACCACTCGATAGAAGGGCTACAGTATGGGAAGAATGGCGACGGATTGTGAAACTTACCACCGGCCCTGATATAACGACCACAACCACTCTGACAAGAGTGTGACGACAACGGAGAGTACCATTATATGACATGTATGTTCATGTGACTCTAAACGTATTTTCTCTTTAAGTATAAAACAGTGCTTTAGTCAAAACTAGTTTTCAAAAGACTGGTTGGTTATACTTGCCCACCGTGCCCAACAGTGGGCACGGCGCGGCGTGTCAAGTTGCGAGCTCAAACAGAGCAACGGTATTACTCCGTCCCCCGGCCACGTGCGGCGCTGTGCTGCGTTTGGACAGTTACACTCACTGGATCATTATCGAGCAGGATAGTAAGCAAGTATCTACTTGACTCGTAGTAGCAGTAGTAAAACACTTTATTGTACAAAAATCTAAACAAAACAGGAAAAATAACATTCGCCATTAGTACAAGGGCGAACTTACCCCTTTAAGGGATCTCTTCCAGTTAACCTTTAACCAGTTAACTCGTTTGACCTACAGTTAACACGCACACGAATTAACAACCAGAGCAACACAGGCGAGATTGAGCTTCGTTTGAAAGGACTGTCATTGGATAGAGAGTTTAAATTAGGATAGTAAGTACCCTATGTATTCAGGCTATTCTGAACGTACGGGGTACGAAAATAACCAATTAAATTAGACATTCGGAAGTCACCCTGTAGGTACTACCCGAATAATATATCTATGGGTGGTATTCCACCTATCCAATTTCTTTGTCCAATGTATATTGCCCTAAACGTAAACCTGACACCCACCTATCCGAAGTGGCCCTGACCTGGAATATGCCGTAAACGGAAACATGTTGAGACAGCTCGCCTTGTTTATTATAGTTATTTTCATAGTGTAATGTCATATGGTATTCTGGTTTGGGGCAAAGCAGCTGACATACAGACTATATTTGTCTTACAAAAGAGAGCCATTCGTTCTATATATAATTTAAGGGTGCGTGAATCATTAAGAGAACTTTTTAAAGAAATTAATATTTTAACTGTAGCTTCCCAATACATATATGATAGTATTATTTATGTTGTTAAGAATCTAGACTCCTTCACTAAGAATTCTGATGTCCATAACTATAATACTAGAAATAAAAATAAGCTTACTATCAGAAAGTTTCGTGTTCGTAAAGTACAGAAGTCATTCGTTGGGCAATCCATTCATTTTTATAACAAGTTACCAGAGGATGCTTTAAGATTACCCTTTCCAGCTCTTAAGAATTACTTAAAAAAGTCATTGATGTTGAAGGCTTATTACAGAGTCGAGGACTACTTGACAGACAAACATGCATGGTCCAAACCAGAAACTGTAATAACGACAAGTAGCAATTAAAAATATTGTATTATGTGTAGAGTTAAAGGTGACTCAGCTCAGGTAAGAAAGCACATCAAATTGTATGAAAGCATCTCATAACAATCAGTCAGATTCATATAATATGTATTCTCATTTCTTTTATTGATTTTAATTTCTTTTCCTTTTGTAAGATTTGATATGTTTTCTGAAAGAGCTACGTATTTGTGATTTCATGTACATATATGTTTATTTTTTATATCAAATTCTATAAAGTTATGTACTCACTGAGTATAATTGCATGAATTCTATAGTAATTTAAATTGTATTTTTCTTAATTACTCGTAATGCATGTTAATTATAAGATGTAATAATGTTTTGAAAAGATGTGTCCCGCCGAGTTTGTTGCCGGTCCCATATTGGGATACCCTCCTCCAATTGAGGGGGGATTTAAATCTTCTCGGGGCAGAGGTGTACGGTTGGAGCCGGTAAAGGTTTATTTGACGTTCATAAGCGCATTGTAATATGCCTACTTGAATAAACTATTTTTTATCTTTTATCTTTTATCTTTTATCATGGTTGCCCTAAATCTACTGGCGCCGTTCTGTAGAGAAAGAGCTGGGTGTATTGGGGATGGGGTAGGAGGAGGCTACCCAAGCTGCCCAGGACCAGAGTCAGTGGAAGGAAAAGATTCGAGCCCTACACCCCAGCAAGGGGTAACAGGACGGAAAGAAGAGAGAAGAATGTGTACATTGCGTCACACATTTTGCCTAATGAGAGAGTGAGACGCAATGACATTGGACAAAAAACATTGGATAGGTGGAATACCACCCTAACTTAACTTGTCTTACATTAACACACAAAAATTCAAAAACAGAGCACCCTTATCTCCCTTTGCTCAAGTTAGTAAAGTGAATTTTAAGACTTTGGCTTTTGACGCTTTATGTTCTAAAGCGTTGTTTTGGCCAGTATATACTAATTGGCCACTCTTTATAATAAGGTTTCAATTGACTTCTTTCTTTCTGATTTGTAACAATTGTAACGAGTGACCAATAACTATAGCAGTCACCCTACATAACATTCTGAGAATATAGGAACCGCACACAAAATAAATAAAACTTACAATTTACAAACAATTTCATTATGCTACTGACATTAATTTAAAACATTTGAGAATAAAGTTGACCGCGCACCGGTAGTGAGTGCTAAACATCAATACTATCACGCTACTCGCCTGCCACTGACTTAGTTACCGTTCAAGTAATGCCAACGCAGCACGCACCTAACTTAGTTATGTTTAACCTAACTAAATATAGTTTTTATGCCTTGCTCTGCTTATGTTACTGATTCTGTTTGCTTTGGCCGGAAGCTCCAAGAATAGAGTATGGTTTAAGGAAAATTTTAGCTTTTTGGCTTATTTATGTTTTATTAGGTCAACTATTTTAAACAAAGGCGTATCAAAAGTTGTAGGTATGAATTAAAAATATATCAAAAGCCTATCGAAAATAAAAAAAAAACTGAATTAAATAAAAGTGTGCCCTCTTAAGTAAATATCGCATTTATAGGCCCTACTTTTATTATAGCGTGTAGGTACGGAACCCGTCTTGCGTGTCCATTTTTTCAACCACTTGCTGCAGGTACCTGTTTGTAGGGTTCCGTACCCAAAAGGTAAAAACGGGACCCTATTACTAAGACTTCACTGTCCGTCTGTCCGTCTGTCTGTCTGTCACCAGGCATCTCGTGAACCATGATAGCCAGACAGTTGAAATTTTCACAGACGACGTATTTATGTTGCTGCTATAACAACAAATACTAAAAAGTACGAAACCCTCGGTGGGCGAGTCCGATTCGCACTTGGCCGTTTTTTTATATATTTTTAATGTAGCTAATGGATTGTAGAAACATCCGAATAAATAAAAAAATCCTAAAAGGGTCCAGTGGCGGTCGGTGGCTTGCGATACGAGCTCGTTAGCGTTATCAACTGATAACAACACTTTGATTTATTGCCAACATATATTCTTTAAAATCCAGCTGCAAAAAAACAGTGCATATCGTATTAAAGTCATTTATTATGGCAGTGCATTACGCTGAGTGGAGGTCCTTTTGTAAAGACATATTAGGTTCGATTTAATTTCGTATAACTTTCTATTCTTCGACGACCGGTCTGGCCTAGTGGGTGACCCTGCCTATGAAGCCGATGGTCCCGGGTTCGAATCCTGGTAAGGGCATTTATTTGTATTATGATACAGATATTTATTCCTGAGTCATGGTTGTTTTCTATGTATTTAAGTATTTATATAATTATATATATCGTTGTCTGAGTACCCACAACACAAGTGGGGCTTAGTCAATTTGTGTAAAAATGTCGTATAATATTTATTTTTTATTTATTTATTTATATATAACGTACGTAGATTATTACCTATGTGTGATCGTGTAAAAGTTATATCGTGATATTATTGTATAGTCTTTTTCAGCACTTCCACTTCACTAAAATAATATAGGTAAAACATACAATATATTCAAGCCACTGGTACTATTCAATAACGTTTATTTAAGAATAAAACAAAATTGATATTGTTAGCAAATAAGTGAGACCAAAAATGAACTACTCAGTTTGATTTTTTTTGGGTAGGTATTTGAGCTTGAAGTGACCGTAAAAACGTCATTTGTTTTTTAAATGAATATAAAATGGGACGTGAAACGAACCCGAATTTGTGAAAAGGGTAAAAATTAGCATAAAATTGAACGGACGTAAAAGTTTTAATTGGCCTGACGTTAATCGCATAAAATGGATCATTTTGGTTTCGTTTAGGGACCTTTTTTTGGTTATTTTAGACGATTTAATATGAAACTCGCTACGTTGCGCATTGGCTTCTTTAAATTTATTTATAATTTGCTTGCACAGTAATCTTGCTGAGATAACTGACCCTGGACCCCTGAAAACAAGTTTCTGTGCAGGGGGGTCAGATATTTCTGCAGTTTACTATACACACATATACAATGAGCATCATAAGTAACAGATCAGATTCATCATCATCATCATCATTTCAGCCATACGACGTCCACTGCTGAACATAGGCCTCCCCCTTGGACCTCCATTCGTACCGGTTGGAACAGCCAACACGCTCGCTCGCTCGGTCGCTTCCAACAGATCAGACTACGCGTCAAAAGTATTGACCATTGTTAAATAGCTGAAAAAAAAGAGGTACCTATTGTAAGGAGAAAATTAATTTGTTTTACACATAAGTAAAACCAATTTTATTAAGAATATACAGGGTACATAAATAATCATACAAAAGTAACTTAAATATTTGTTTTATATTATCAGAGTGTATGGCTCACCCGGTATTGTGTTATCCTAGCTCTACGTAGGTATACTGTTTTGCATGGTAGATTTTAATGAAAACTGTACTCTAACATTATTATTTAAGTCCTGTTACTAAAACTTATATGGGTCTTGCCTGAATTAAATGATTATTTAATTTAATAGCTCTTTTCGCAATAAATTATACATCTTTTTTATTAATGATTGGACTGGTGTTCAATATCTCAGATTTCAGTCCTGCCGGAGGTGTAAATTTTTCCATTTTTCCTTTATAAAAAAAAATACATATATTATGTATTGGGTGGCAGATATTTTTGGTGCGCTGTTTCTTCCGTGACTGTAGATGTATACATGTTAGTTATAATTTTTATGAACTTACAAAAAACAAACCAGCCGTGCAGCCGTTTAACGATGTCTTAACAATTATCGTAAATATTTTAATGTATATTTTATTCGTTCTCTTTCCTTCCAGGGTGGTCCAATAACAATTACCTAGTTAAGCTGATTTAATGTCGGTTAAAGGATTTTTTATTACTTTTAATTAACGATTTCAGTTGAAATAATTAATTGGATGCTACTAACCTGTTTATTGACTCCTGTCGTTAAATATCACTTAACCTCACTGTCACATTTCTATTTATTTTTCACATAAACACCACTCAAGTACTATATTTTTCATTCACGAGAAAGTATCAAAATTATTGACGATTTTTATAAAAATATCCTAGTTTTTAGACTTACAAAACTTAATCCAGTTTAGAGTTTCAATTTCAATTCAGTAACGAATTTTACACATTTACGTTGCCGCTCTTTGTTATCTCATAATAATTGTTATAAAACTTGTTAAACCAAACTTTGATTTGTCTTTGGATTTTATAAAACCTAGCACTATTTTTCACTAAAAATCAGTCTATTAATGACGTCAATTTTTCAAACTTTTTTACACAAGATTCACGATTTCGCTGGATATTTTCATCCTTCATTCAACTATCACTAGCAATAGTTGTTGTCACCATCAATCTTTTAGTAAATTATTTACGTCAAATAAACAAATAACACTTTTCGTCATTAATCCCGTAACTTTCAGTACAACAAGCAATATTCAAATTTACCTAATTACTTTCACTTATCACACAATTACGCATTTAACTTCTCAGTTTACATTTCGTAACTTTAAATTTTCGTCACAATATCCCCGCGAACGTAACTTCCCGTAACTTTCGCAGCGCTGGGCGGGCGGCGTGGCGTGGGCGGGCGGTCGGCGCCGCGGCGAGTCGCCGAGTGCCGCCCGGACGAAGGGGACGGCAGATTCCCGTAAGGGATGCCATCTGAAGGATCTATGCGCATAAAACCTTTAATAGAACGAATGAATGACTGCCCGTTTCAAACTTTAACAGCCGTATTCAAACAATGAGATACGTCAAATACTAGATATTGAAACGATATGGATCGGATATGTCAGTGTCAAACAAGTGTCAAAATAAGTGACGTTTTTGTTTGAAAGAAATGATTAGATTAGATATATTTATATCTTAAAGAGAAAGACACAGTATTTTTACACTGTAATGTTTTTTTGACACTGACATATCCGATCCATATCGTTTCAAATATGGATCGGATGTGTCAGTGTCAAATCTAGTATTCGACGTATCTCATTGTTCGAATACGGCTGTATGATACGTCAATTAATAGATCTAGAAACGATATGGATTATATGTGTCAGTGTCAAAAGTGACGCTTTTGTTTGAAGAAACGTCACATTTGACAATGACATATCTAATCCATATCGTTTCTAGATCTATTAATTGACGTATCTTAAAGCTCGAATCGGGCCTTGAATGTATGGTAAAAATATTATGGAGCTAACAATTCTAAATTCAAAAGTTAACATAAAGTGACTATTGTATTTAGACCAACCCGTTTTGCATTTCCCTTTAAGGTAAATATTATTTTGCAGGATATTTGTGGGACCCCTTTAAGGGAAACTATGAATTGCTTTGCATGAAGAAAATTGCCGTTGCCTCATCGTGACGTCAGCGTTAAAACTGCAAGCTCACTTTCAATCACACCTGGGGAACCGTGAAATTATACATTTAACTACTGCAAATGTATACCTACTGAAATACCAAAAAACCTACGATATCAGTATTTTTACAATTATTGATACTGATATTAAAATTAAAATATCTTAATTTCGAACTTGACGTCTAGATGCTCCTACCCAAGTAACACAACGTAGCTGAATATTGTTTGAATAATAGAGCATGCCGTACTTAATGCTGAATAAGGTAGCTGTATAACAGCTGAATAAGCGCTAATACAGACGTTATACAGAAGGTTTGGGCGCAAAGTGGGCAGTGCCCACGCCGCTTATTTCTGAATAACAGTAATGTAATAGCTATATAAGTGTGTGCCCACACATTGAATCGCTGAATAACACTTGTATAGAGGCTGTCAAAAGCTTATATACCGCTTTTAAACCAAAGTTATCCAGCTTTGTACACAATGAATCAGTTATTCACACGTTATGAAGCTTTTGGTTCCAAAGTGCATTTTTACAGAAAATATATTCAGATATTTGTGTTAAATCAATGATTTGTCTTCCATTTTAATTTGTGAACTCGTGTCATAGTGTAGTTTCTGCAGTAAAAACTTACAAAATAAGGAGGACATCACCCATATATTTATTTGATGTTTACATAACTTCAATTTCATTGCGCATGCGACTTTACTGTTAATATATATATGCATTTTATTTAAAATTTTAAAGCGCCGCGTAAATAATGCACCGTTTCAAAAGTAAATATAGAAAATTTACTACTCCACATTGAAATTTGTAATTTTTCTGCGGTGTTTAGATGTTTTAGTGATAGAAAATGTACTTTAACAAGTTATGCTACGATAAAACTACATAGTTTTATAAATGAATAAAATGGGTTTTTCAGTTCATTTTCAATTCCTATATAATTGTAGAGGTTAGAAAGTGAGCAACCGTAATGGCGTCCGACTGTGCTGAATATAAGCTGCTGCCACAGCTATTATTATGCTAATTTCTGAATAAGCATTCACATTATTCGCGTTACTAAGCAACATGTTAGATAATAATGGTCTTAACACAACAAGTTTTGAATAACATCAGTATAATAGTAATTGTTTTCTCAATCTTAAAGCCTATTAGGGTTCTATACACAAATAGTAAAAACCACATAGATCCTCACTACTTTGATGATAAAACATTATAGGTATGTAACACGGGCAATATTCAATCCTACTTCCCACTAATATTATAAACGCGATATAATATATAAGTTATATGATAAATCTGGGGGCACGGCAGTTTACACAGTTATTTTTTCCGTTATCAGTTCCGACAAATATGTAGTAGGTAAAGGTAACGCAAAGATGTACGACGTGAGTACGAAGATGTATATAGTATGAGTATGGTATGGTTACGAGTATGGTATGAATATGAATATGGTATAGGTGCGAAGGTGAGGGTATATCATTCATTCATTCATATTAGTAGCGGGTATCACGGGTATGAGTACAATTAAGTATAGTTTGATATGGGCAGTATTGTTTAGGTATGAGTACGAGTATAGTGTGGGATGGGTATGAGTAGACCCACTTGAAAACTAAAAACAGTAACGACAGGAGAATCGATTTCGCTATGAGGGTGATTATTTTATTTTTCTCATACCCAGTCCAGTCTACAACTTTTTAATGCAACAATATGAATAACTAGCATTTGACACATTGTTTGCCAACTAACAACAACCTTAAATGGCCATTGGTAAACTTTATCTCGTTGCAGTAAGGTATGAAAATGGTCAGTTAACAGTGTTTACGATGGTAACTAGCAATTGTTTTACGTCATTAAAAGTAGAGATGCAACGGATAGTTGTTTGGCCGGATACCGGATATCCGGCCTGGACACTTGCCGAATATCACGTATCCGGCCGCCGGATACTCGGCCGGCGGAACTATACCTACATTTCGGTTTTTCAGGTGCGCATTCTGCAGGTTTGACCTGTTTCCTAGTAAACGTTCGCGGGGACTCATTTCTAGGTTCGAAATGAGTGCGCGTGCAAGTCAGTGGAATCATTAAATTGTTTTAAAATAATAAACAAGTACGATTATGACCGTGTCTGTTTCTTAAATCCAATTTGTTTACTCCGAAATCATGCAATGTTACTATCCGGTATCAGGCCGAATAGAAAGTCACTATCCGGTATCCGGCCGGATAGTAAAATAGTGGCCGGATAGGCCGGATAGTAACCGGATATCCGGTGCATCTCTAATTAAAAGGACAATGCATCTTGTGTAAAATAACCAATCGAAGAGAATTGTTAAGAAAACTAAACCTCGATTTTTTAAATAATGGTTGGATTAAAGAATATGCGTATTTATTCTTGATGCGTTCAAAATAAAATAAAAACACGCTCAAGCTCAAAGCAATCAGACTCAAGTAGCACTGTTGACCGTGTATAAAGCTACGGAACCCTCTCCACTGCGCACTTGTTGATACTAAGCAGTAGTTTGAATAGCGCTTCTCATTGCGTTCATTTTGCAGCTTTTAGCAAGAAAATATAGTATATGTGTACTAAAATCGCTATATCTTAAGTATAAGTGTTGTTTTAGTATTTATTATTCAGACGTTATGTCAATAAAAGCCATAATTAACCCATATATGCAGCTACTGAATAACAAATAATATGTGGATTTTATTACAGCTTCCAGTAATAGCGTCCACCTTTATTCAAAAACTAGCGTTAAAACAGAAACTGCAACCGCTTTTATACAGTTGAAAGTCTTCACCGACGCTTCTTTTCAGCATTTAGTAGCCACTATCACATTTTTCTTAATATTGTCTGCTTAAAATCATACAACACAGAATATATACAGCTAATTGCTGCTAATGCTGCTATTATGCAGCTTTTAGTAACCACAAATGCTTCAAGCTGAATAATGTCTGAGTAACTGTGTAAGAAATAAGTATTATTCAGCTTTAATATGCAAAACCGATACTATGCAAAATTTATTCAGCATTTATTGGTATAAAGGCCCCACTAGGCCCACATATTTTCTTATTCCGAATTTAGTAATTTCCACCGCATATACACAAAATTTATGCAATCTTAATTTGAATAAGATGATAATTTTACTCTATTATCCTGCTTGTGTGTTACTTGGGTAACCTTACAATTAATCTTATACAGTAAAAAACATAACATATTAAAAACATACCTGTTTAATTATGTAATTAAAATCATGATTTGAAATGGAGTGGAAGTTTAAATTATAAAAAATCGGATAATCGAGTCCGGCTCGCCTACCACGGGTTCCGTACTTTTTTAGTATGTATTTGTTGTTATAGCGGCAACAGAAATACTATGTATGAAAATTTCAACTATCAAGCCATCACTGTTTATGAGTTACAGCCTGGTGACAAACAGACGGACAGAGGAGTCTTAGTAATAGGGTCCCGTTTTTACCCTTTGGGTACAGAATCCTAAAATCTATGAGGTTTAGAGTAGAGCGATGGTGGAAACAAGCGGCAGGGACAAATCCGTACAATTCCTTGGAACAATCTTCCATTTTTTTTTTGGTAGATTGTACAAAGGTGACATTTTTACACATACTGCAAAGCGTTCACATTGGATTCGGATTAACACGCCGCTCTGGTGTATAAGCGGGACCTCGCTAAATACGTGCATAGCGCTGTCCCCTTCACCTTCATCTGTTTATTTACGACTTAGAATTAGAATAAAAAAATATTATTATAAATATTTTTTTAGAATTAAGCATACAACGACCCAAACAACCGCTAGCTTAGATTCCACAATATAGTCTAGCCTACAATGTACTGTACCTATATAGTCTAGTCTACGAACAATGGTACACGCGCATCGGTTCTCACCTCCTATGCTAATGAGATTTGATGGTATCGGGACTTATTCTCACTAGGAAATGTTTAGAGACTTCCAGTATAAGTGGAACTTTGAGGTTTATAGTGTATTGATTAGTTTACAAATTGTTGTTTGACCCAGTAAAGCGAGTTCTTAAATTCATTTCATATTTTATCTCGCCCGCCTTTAGAAATAAAATGAAAAGTGGAAAAATCCACTGTCTTATTTTTCCATTTTTAATTTTTCACTTTTCTTTAAGTAAGTTCTTGTGAAGCGATAATTTGGGGATTGGCCCATTATTGATCTAGACACGCGGCAGCGTGTCAAGCCAAGTTCAAGCAAAGGAACTGGCTAGCCAGCGCCAAGTGTAATATTACACGAACCACTTGGTGCCACTTTTGACCCTTCTATAACTCAAAATATCTTTAACGTAAACACATAAAACTACGTGTGTTTAATTATATCCATAAGGACATCTAGAAGCCCAAATTTCATGAAGCTAGCTCAAACGGTTATAAAGATATGAAGGTCAAAAAGTCCTAAATTTTAAGACTGACTGACAGACTTATAGTACCTAAACCTAACCTACTTCCAGATGACCTAGAAGGATGAAATTTGGAATCCGGCTCAGTTATTGTGTGAAAGCGTAGGAAAAAATCTAAAAATAAAAAAAAGTTATAAAATAGGGGGGGTCCCCATACAAAAAAACCATTTTTTATTGTGACTGACATATAAGTACCTAAACCTAACCTACTTCCAGATGACCTAGAAGGATGAAATTTGGAATCCAGCTCAGTTATTGTGTGAAAGCGTAGGAAAAAATCTAAAAATAAAAAAAAGTTATAAAATAGGGGGGGTCCCCATACAAAACAACCATTTTCTATTGTGACTGACATATAAGTACCTAAACCTAACCTACTTCCAGATGCCCTAGAAGGATGAAATTTGGAATCCAGCTCAGTAATTGTGTGTAAGCGTAGAAAAAAATCTAAAAACAAAAAAAAGTTAATAAATAGGGGGGGGTCCCCATACAAATTTCTTTTTTATTGTGACTGACATATAGTACCTAAACCTAACCTACTTCCAGATGACCTAGAAGGATGAAATTTGGAATCCAGCTCGGTAATTGTGTGTAAGCGTAGGAAAAAATCTAAAAATAAAAAAAGTTAAAAAATAGGGGGGGGGGGTCCCCATACAAAAAACCTGTAATACGCGCTAAACAACCGGCCAACGGTGTGTCGTTGGCGGCGCGCGGCACCACATATTCATATATTTCATATTCATATATTTATTGCATCCATGGTAAGTACACAGGTGTTACATAGGTAATAGTTGTTTCACATGGGCCCTGGTAGGACACGGCAATATTCTTAAATCTAAGGATTGAGTTTGTATGTATGTAGGTACCATTAACAATGTCTAATTTCATTTTAAATTAATAAATAGTTGTAAACATTATGTAATTTTTAGGAACGTCAATAGGAAATTATCAAATTATATGTCAATAAAAATAATAAGATTAAATATTCATGCTTAAAAAAAATGTTAGGTACAGTTTATGTCAAAATATCAATAGGTATATAATGTTAATTTAAAACTAATTTATATAATTCAAAATTGAGTCATGTCTAATAAATATACTAAACTACATAATTAATACAAAGAACAGAAGTAAAAAACATGCAGCGGAAACACAAGAAAAAACATTAAATCTCAATACCTGCCTAGTTTTCTTTACAAAAAGTATTGATATCCCATCAAAAACATAAATGTAAAAAAGGAGAGCCAAGTTCAATACAAAAATTATGCTTGGCTGTGGGGTTCGCCGCAAAAAGAATGGAGATCTAAATGAGTGCCAAGTTCTATGCAAAATCCAAATATGTATTTATAGGAACAAAATAACATTATAAACAAGTATTAAACTCTATTTCTTTGCTTTATTGGATACCTATAACAATAGCTGTTATTTAAAAAAAATGTGAGATCTTAAAGTAGGTTAGATTTGGCTTGGCCAGTTTTTATCATAATTACAAAATATATATGTTGAATAACTTTATAAAATGACTGATGTAATGAAAACTGGCCAAGTCAAATCTAACCTACTTTAAGATCTCACATTTTTTTTAAATAACAGCTATTGTTATAGGTATCCAATAAAGCAAAGAAATAGAGTTTAATACTTGTTTATAATGTTATTTTGTTCCTATAAATACATATTTGGATTTTGCATAGAACTTGGCACTCAGATCTCCATTCTTTTTGCGGCGAACCCCACAGCCAAGCATAATTTTTGTATTGAACTTGGCTCTCCTTTTTTACATTTATGTTTTTGATGGGATATATTTGAACGACCTCCCCGAAACCGGAAAGGTGGTACAAAAGTAGTTCCCATTTTCCTCTAGAAAAAATATGTTCGTATGGAGAAGCATGGATTTGGTCAAATCTCGTATGCAGACCAATAGGCGATGGGAACACGACCCGTACATGACCATTCGAGTAAGGCGTAAGCGCCTTTATGTTTTAAAGCCTATACATCGTTTTGTATATCTCTGTAGAAGGGGCGTAAGTGACGTTATATTTTATGACTTATACGACGGTTTAAATGGAAGATACGCAGAAGTAGCCGTGGGAATGTTTGACTTCCTGCATGTTTGGGATACATAGTTTTAGCTTTTTGAAATTTAGAATAATCGAGAAAGGACCTTTACAACGCCGTAGATACTTTATTGAAGTTAAATGTTATTCATCATAAATATTCGAATAAGCAATTCTTCCTCCACATTGTTGAATATCAAATATTTTACTGGACTCTTTAGGGGCATTCCACGAGACTGTCGCTTACATAACGCAATTCTTCTAATACTTCTGGAAATGCTGAGTAAGCAATATTGGGTCAGGTAATATTTCATGACTTGGCTAACAAATTGGCAGTATATTCTCGAGATTCACGTATTTTATTGAGGTAGCTGCCATACAAGGCAAAAGCGTTATGTAAGCGACAGTCTCGTGGAATGCCCCTTCATTCGATTGGTTTTAGATTAGTTAGTTATTCGTTTACTCCACAGATATGAATATACACTGTGTGTGGTTTATTCGATTAAACATACTTATTCGTAATAAATGAGTTTTTGTCCCCCGATGAACTCTACTACTTATTCTCATCTGAACTTTAGTGTTATGTGTAAAAAGTATCGGGATGACAGATGCTATGAAAAGTCACGTGAATATTTCCATAAGTACATTAATTATGTTTGATAATTATATGAAAAGTTTTCTAAATAATCGAGCCACGGGGATTCACCTAAAGTATAAAAATTAGGAAAGGCCAGTAAAGAATGTTAAGTTACTGGAATATATAGAATAAAAGAGCATTAGTGCAACATTCTTATAAGCTTCATGTTGTACGCGATTTCTTCGCGATCAGGTTAGCTATTTATTACTGTAAAAAGTGGTTGTAAAGCTGTCAAACCGGGGAGATACCACACTTTACTGTAATCAGACTGTAATTACCAAGGCTCGTGAGATGCTTAAATTACTTTAGAAATATTTCAAATTATGAGAGTTACTCTTTATAATGGCTGAAAGGTCCGAAATTTCTCATAATTATTTAGGCTGCTATTTAACTGATCACCAGATTTAATAAAATTTAATACCAAAAAAAATTATTTTACCACCCTAAAATAATGAATGATCACCAAAATTATAACACCATTTTAATGTGAAATGATTACCAATTTTATTACATTTTACTATCCTTTTAAAGGAAATGACACCAAACTAATCATTATTAACCCAAAAATAGTAAATGATTACCAAATTTCAAACCCCATTTTTATGTGAAATGATAACCAAATTTTTACATCTTGCTATCCTATTAAAGAAAATGACACCAAAATAATTATTGTAAACCCAAAAATAGTAAATGACCACCAAAATTAGAACTCCATTTTAATGTAAAATGATAACCAAATTTTTAAATCTTGCTATCCTATTAAAGCAAATGACTCCAAAATAATCACTGTAAACCCAAAAATAGTAAATGACCACCATAATTGTAACCACATTTTAATTAAAATTGTGCAAATATTTAATATATCGTTATCCTATTAAATTAATTAATCCACTTCGTCACCTTTTTCTAGTAGCATTTTATTTCTGTAACATTCGCAGTTCTAACCTAACCTAACCCACTTTTCTAGTAGCATTTCGTTTCTATAAGGGTCGCAGTTCAAACCTAACCTAACCCACTTTTCTAGTAGCATTTCTTTTCTGCAAGGGTCGCAGTTCAAACCTAACCTAACCCACTTTTCTAGTAGCATTTCGTTTCTGTAAAGGTCACAGTTCAAACCTAACCTAACCCACTTTTCTATTAACATTTCTTTTCTGTAAGGGTCGCAGTTCAAACCTAACCTAACCCACTTTTCTAGTAGCATTTCTTTTCTACAAGGGTTGCAGTTCAAACCTAACCTAACCCACTTTTCTAGTAGCATTTCGTTTCTGTAAAGGTCGCAGTTCAAACCTAACCTAACCCACTTTTCTAGTAGCATTTCGTATCTGTATGGGTAGAAGTTGAAACTTAACCTAACCTACTTTTCTAGTACCATTTCGTTTCTGTAAGGGTCGCAGTGCTAAACTAACCTAATACATTTAACTGATAGCAATTTAACTTACTTTTCTAGCAGCTTAACGAAATGCTACTAGAAAAGTAGATTAGGTTCAGGTATGCGGTGCGGGCTACGGGGGGTTGAGCGGGAGGGGCTAGTAATTTTGGCATCAGTTTACTTTATTTGGTAATATGTATAAATTTTTTGGTAATCATAGTGGTTTATTTAGGTGAAAATATCGCATTAATTTGGTCTTCAAGATTTGGTGATCATTAATGATTTTTGGTGATCATTCAATATATTTGGTATTTGAATACAATTTGAAGTGCAGTCGTAATTAAAATGGTGGTACTTTTGTATTTTTAGGGCTTATTTTATTGGTGTTCAGTAATTTTTTTTGGTAAGCATGATTTTTTTATTTAGGGTACCAAAGTATTTTTTGGTGGTCATTATATTTGTAGCCAATTATTTATATTATGTTACGACATCTTGACATCTGGCTACGGTCATATCATAGAATTTGATCATACCATGAAATGGCATTTCAGAATTTATTGCTTCATGATGACCTAACCTAGGTTTAACTTTTTCGTGATGTGGCCACCCGATCATTTTCATGATATGATTGTCAGATCATGAAATGGTCAATTCTAAGATCTATAGCACCGTGTCCGTACCCCTTTCTTTGGGAAAATGGAATAAAAAACTTTAGGTTATTCCTGAATATTGGCGCCCAACGTGAACGAGTTTTTATAGCAAACCGTTACAATATGTCTTGACATATAGTCCGACACATTTTTGCTTAAATATGGCAACAATTTAGTATGGATATTTTTATTTGCATTTTATTCATTTTTTACTATTCTATGTCGCTCTATAAAGACAAATACGAGTAAGTACACCTCATTAATTAAAATCTACTCATTAGTTTTATCGCCACTGTGCATAATTGGAAAAGAACAAGTTTACTTTTGACTTTGTATTTTAATCTTGCCAGTTTGCCATAAAAAAGCCGCAAGAGTAACCAATTCCTATACAATGGCAGTACTTATCAAGAAAAAGTGGCATCATTTTTACCTTTCTATTGCAAGTACTGCAACAAAGTAGGTAACTTAGTTAAGTATCAGATGTCTCTATTACTATTAATGCCACTTTTTAACGGCCACCAACTTTGTAACTTACATGGCATCACGATGACATGTGTCAACTTGATGTGACGACTGTATTGACTTGACAGGAAAAGAACATGGAATATCAATATAATACCACTTCTTTAGCAAGGTTGCTATTTAATATATAGCTTTCAATTGCTAGTTTTTAGTTTTGTAGCCAACAAAGGCAAGGAGTAAGAAAAGGGACATTTTCGCAGGTTCCGTCAAAATTAACAGGCCAGTTTCGATGAATGATGTCTGTTTAATTTTATTGGAGCGGAAAATAGGCTTAATGTTTGACTGATTTAAAAAAAAGGAAAATGCTTTGTATAAACAGTTTTAAGTGTAGGTAAAATACTTGAAATGAATATTTGTAACATTTATATTTCAACCACTAAAAATGCCACCGATTAGAGAAGCAACCAAGTAATATAGCTTCACAAATTTATGGCGCCATACGACTTGTCGCTTGTCAAGTAGAGTTAAATTTCCATCTCACGTCGCACAAATCCGACAAGCTGGCGTCATAAAGAGTGGGCTGGCGGAGATCGTTTCTCAGCCGTAAGGCCGCGCTCATGCGTTATGGACGGTATAATCAGGTGACTGATGTCTTGCTCTGAGAGAAGTTATGGTTGCGAATATATTCGCAACCATAATGGATATATGAGTTTTTCTTGTGAAGTTGCACGATGTTCGAAAATATTCAGGTTTACAGGACATATATTTTTATATTTGACTTATTTTCGCCCGTATTTGTAGTAAGTATTAACACGTATTACTTTGAATGCACGGAACACAACTTACATACCTATATTAAAATAAGTTGTAATTTTAAATTGCTGTTATTTCTAGGGTATTTACTAGGTACCTACATTTGTGCAGTCAAAGGTACCTGAATGTATGACTTCTAGAAAAAAAATGAGTGTAAAATGAAAATAAAAACGATTTGATTGGATTGATTTGACCATGCATAATATTTTTTTAGCAGGTGTGAGTATTTAGCTAAAATAAGCGGTAATTTCTTGATCGTCTTAATGATGGAAAAGTTATATTTTATGGACATCTTATTGGCTGTTTGTATATAAATAAAATAATAATAGGGGGAAGCGGGGCAGCTTGGTACACCTTTTATTGAAATCGATTTTAGGCCCCAAAATGAACTCAAAATACATTTTTTTTGTACTTAGTAGATGATAAATTTACCAAGGTATACAAAGTGTATCATTTTTTGTTAAATTTATGGCCAGTAAAAGAGATATATGGATTTTAACAAAAAATGAGATTTGTTCAATTGTGCCCCACCTGCAGGGCACTTTGATACATTACGTGGGACACTTTGATACATCATTTTGGGGTACTTTGGCACGTGAATCAAAGTGCCCGGTAAGTGTTTCAAACTGCCCCCCAGAGCACACTTCAGATCAACTCAGTTAGCTGAACAGTAGTAAACTTTTTAAACGTTATAAAACGTCTATTAAGTGCGGTGCTATTAGAACATACTACAGTTATTAAGCAGCAGGTGCACTAACACTACAAAAAACAACTTTTAATGAAAACAATGTCAGTTTCTGACAAAAAGCTACTTTGGTTGTTTTAACTTTTCTTTCTTAATTTTCTTTCTCTTTGTACGTTCGCACTATACAGTAAAAAATAAATAAAAAAAAGAATTTACAACAAAAAAACTGGCAGGGGCACTTAGATACACTATACGGGCACTTTGATATGTTCAAAACTGCCCCAATCTTTATTGTACCAAAGTACCCCCATGGTCAAATAAATTAAAAATAATTTATTTAAAATATTCTATTAAGTATTACTTTAAAATAATAAGCTAACCCTATTACTGAATAAACGTACTAAGCGCTCATTATGATGTTCATCCGGTAAAGTCGAAAATTTCGCACCACAACTAGATAAAAAAATCATAATTTATTTACTATGCGACCGCGGAAACACGTTTTCACGCACCAAGCGGCAACGGCTGTCAGGAGAGATGTGTCGAAGCCCGAACCTCACTCACACATACAAAGCCACGTTTTAGTGTTGCAGAAGGTGAACATAAGTTTTTAGTTAAGGAATTAGTGTGGGTGTTCAAAACTGCCCCTTGTGCCTATCTACCCCGCTTCCCCCTAAAGTATAAAAAATCATGGCCACAGATTAATAAATCCTACACCATTCCATTGACCATTTGTCACCACGACGACGTGTACTTATTTACGAATACGTCGACACATGTCAAAGTTGTTAATTAATAAAAAACTAAACCTTCCTAATAGATTGAGGCTGGTTAATTAATTATCGATAACTTTTTATGACTCGGCGAGTTTTCAAGTTGTTGTAGGTACGTAAGTACAAGTCTTGTGTAAGAAAGTGATATTTATAAGGTATCGTATACAATTACCATTCCTAGTCATATAAAACGAATTAAATAAAGTCAAATTATTTAAGTAAGGTAACTGAAGAATTGTCAAAATTTAGGAAATTGACACTGGAGGCCTTGGCCACTTTTTCTTAGTATACCTATGACATGGTGGCCGCTTTCAAATGAAAGAAGCGCCTGGCGTCCGTTGGCTCGTTGGGTGGACGACATCCGGAAAATTGCGGGTCACTGCTGGATGAGATTAGCTCAGGACCGGGACAAGTGGCGTACTAGAAGAGAGGCCTATGCTCAGCAGTGGGCGATAAAGGGCTGATATGATGATGATACCTATGACATTTATTTTAGTTTATAATTTATGTAGTAGTATTTCTACTTTAAATAAAAACAAATTTAAATATTATTTGAAAATATATTAATTTGTTCTAATACTTCTAATAGGATTGGCACAGTTTTGGAAAAAATTACACATTCGTTACTTTCTACAGCAAACAAAAATACTAACATTATTTGTTAAAAAATATTTTAAGTTGGATTTTTATACAAATTTTGTACTACACAAAAAATCCTTTATTAACCTGAAGGACTAATGACAGTAATGACTATACATATTATCGCGAACATCAAAAATCGATAATCTGCCTCTTTTTCACTATAAATAGTCAAGAGCGGTAGAGAGGCAGATAACAAAATGACGATTTACGTTATCCACGATATGCGCTTTTGTTGGCAAAGACTGAACATATCTCTTTAATAAAATCATAGATCACTTCTCCACCAACCTGCTTTAAAATGCTAATTCCCCCATCTAACCATATAAACCCCTATAAACATCAACACAAGCAATCGCAACAGTGTAACACCGGCCCAACCTGTCACTGACACACACACTGACATCAATCTACAGGATTTATACATTGACAACATTATTAATTATGCCATCGCGACTAGCGACATCTAGGGGCGCGTGACTGGACTACTAAGCCTTTTACGTCGCTTTTCATTTGCAACGTCAAAATGTATTAAGTAAATTTTATAAGCCGTTGAAATTTCAACCTTATACAGTTATATCGAAAGTTGAAAATAAAATCAGGCGGTTGAATTTTAAGCGTCATTATGTAATAGACTTTTACCAAAAATAATAAAGTTGTTCGGCGAGTTTGTTCGAGTGGCAATCTTATTTAAACCATCCATCCGTAGGATAATCCGATAAGTTTCAACAGTACAAGAATTTAATTATTTTGTTGTTTTTGCACAAAAGTTATTAACATGAAAATTGCTTGTAAAAATACGTAGGTATAATGTTATTTTTCATCGAACCCATCGAAATAAAAGTCAAATTTACTAAAAATAACAATTAAATAACATACGTACGGTATCTCGCTCAGTGCTCAGAGACCTGCATTCTCAGTGCACCTTAATAACACCGAGTAAAAGTACTAGTCTCAGTAAATCTAAATATGTATGCACTTACATTGCAGGGTGCATTGCTCGTAATGGGCGCTGAACCTGTCCTAGTCCTACCGACTCCTGCGCAGTTCACAAAGCTATATAGTCCGTCTGCGTTAACTTTGCACTGACTTGAACAGGACAAAGTCACGGAGTGTCTTTATAAACGCCATATTTTCATAGTGACATTGTCAAGATTTTTCATTGCACCATGCCATGCAGAATTAGTTTGATCTGACTTTACATTTTCTATAGTATAGGTCACTTAACGGAGGTGGTTGGTAAGAAGTTATTATGGTTAGCTGTAGACTGGTTGATGAAGGCTTAGGGTCGGTTGCACGAAACTGTTCGTATCGTTAAAGAGTTCGCAAAATTTTTATGTATGGTAAGTTTCATAGTAAAGTGCCGGGGCGCGCCGGCTGATGTTGATCAGTCTGTCAAATGTGGTTGGTGCAACTGGCCCTTAGTTGTGTGAATTTGATTCGTATTACGTATGTTAAGTAAAAACGTATAGGGACCGTGCGCGTTGGAGGGTCTGGCTGGCCTGAATGTGGCCTGAATTGGAAACAAATGTGCACAAGTACCTACATTAAATATGGCAATGTGCAAGTGCTACCATCCACCGTTCTCGTCGGTACATTTCCTTGTGCATAGTAGGTTCTGCCATCTCGTGGGCTACGTCGGAAGCCTAAACGACACATTTACGCCTCGCGCCAAAAATCTGACGGCTCCTATGCTGCCCCCTATAGTTCATACAGGGGGCCTATATTTATGTACTAGTTTTAATATCAATGTCAATTTATAAAAGTAAACTGTTAAATAGTGGTGTTAAATAAAAAAATATATCTCTCTCTCCTCTAATCCCAAAACTCAGCCATCTTCTACTAGAAAATCAGAATCATTGGTTCCGATAAAGTCCCGTTTTAGTAAATAATGACGCTATAAGAGCTTTATTAAACAGTTAAATATTCCATCCAATCCTCGTCTTTATCGCCCTAGTGCTTGTCACTGCCGATATTGCGGCGTCCTCAATCTCTGGGAATCTAGCGGATTACGCCGCCCTTCGCCCTCTTGCTATAAATAAAGAGGAATACGGGTGTTTATTGTGAACAGACACGCTAAACTGCCAGTGTATCAAAGACTTGCTCCTGTTCGCCACTTCGTCGCGATGATGATTGATAAAAAATCCGTTACAAGTGCGAGTCGAACTCGCCCACCGAGGGTTCCGCACTTTTTAGTATTTGTTGTTATAGTGGCAACAGAAATACATCATGTGTGAAAATTTCAGTTGTCTAGCTATCATGGTTCATGAGATACAGACCGGATAGCCGGACAGAAGGACAGACGGACGTACAGTGGAGTCTTAGTAATAGGGTCCCGTTTGTACCCTTTGGGTACGGAACCCTAAAAACTATCCTAGGTTTTTCCCTGGGTCTCAAACTATCTCCATACCTACCATAACTTTTTCATCTAAATCGGTTCAGCAGTTTATGCGTTAAAAGATAACAGACAGACAGAGTTACTTTCACTTTTGTAATATTAGTAAGCATGTATTTTTTTTTATGTGTTCGTTAGCTAGCCGCATGTTGTACCAAATTAATGAATAAGGTTAAGAACTAGGTAAAAAAAAATCAATAATGACTTATTTCTAGGTGCGTCTACGCTCAAAAATTCAACCCGTATGTTTCCACACGTCGAGTAAATCGTGACGGTTCACGCTCTCGCACGATTGGCTCATTTGCATGCTGCGCCGCGCCGCGTTATAAGTGCACGCCGCTGATTGGCCGACGGACTGACAGCTGCGCGATAATTGGACCGTGGGAATTACCTGGAACAAGAACATTTGTTTTGTTAGTGATATGTTTTATATTTTGTTTTGATCAAAATTGAGTAAATATTAATAAAATAAGAATATAGGTACTTACTAACTAGCGCTATTAAAAAAATAAAACTTTCTAGTGCATTTTAAGGCTGCCTGTTCACTGAGGCGGAGAAGAGCGGAGTATCAACCAATGCTATTGGTTGATTCCCCAGTTTCCCCACATCTCCGCTCTGCTCCGCTCCGCTCTGCACCGCTGGGATCCACCTCAGTTGACAGACAGACAGCTTTAATGTGAAGTCCCTTTATCATGAAACAGAACCTCTAAATTCTACATTATACTCAATAAGGCTTAGTGTTGACCTACTAGACAACAATATTCATAATTCATAAGAATATAAAGAAATAATGTTTACCTATCAGTGAATTAATTTAATCAATATAAATACTTACCTAACTAAAAATAATTCGTACGGTAAAAAGGTAAACAATATTGTTTAACCTCGCTTGCATTGAAATTTTCAAATAAGTACATAATCTAAAATGTAGCCTTCAAGTGAAAATCATGAAAGTGCATGATTTCCTTTCCATTTAAAGATTTAGAATGAGAAAAGCTTCGCCCCGCTCGCAACCCAAGTAGCATTGCAAGCTGTATATAAGCTGTATTCCAGTTTATTTGTATACTATAAGCTGTACAGTTAAGCTGTACAAAGGCTGTATAAGCGCTTATACAGCCCTTATAAGTCAAAAAAGGGCCCAAATTATACAGCCTTTGGCGTTATTAGAGCTGTAGAGTAGCTGTATAAGCAATACATAAGCTGCATAATAGCCGCATTACAGCTATATTTCGGTGTAACAGGTAACCTTAACACTACAGATAATCTCTTATAAGTACGATATAAGAATATGAGTTTTAAATTAGCTTTTAAAAATAATTACAAGAGAATAATAATCATTTAAGAAACTATAAAATGTCTTAATCTTGTTCATCCGTAAAATAGTAGGTAATGGCGACAATAAAGTGTCATAGTGGATGGTAAAAGTAAAAGTAAATACATATTATAGAGGTCTTGAGTGGAATATTATGTTATTGGTAAGTGCCGATTATTATTTATTGCGAACCTATGTATCTTTTCTGGCAAAATATTCACGCGCCTGCAAAATAACAAAGAGAAACCATAAGGAAAATATCAAAAATCGGTAAAGTTAGTGTTTGTTTTTAAGGTTAGAATATCAAAAATATTTATAAATATTAATTCTAAGGCTAAAGTTAATTTATTTTAGCTGGTAATCATAACACGATGTTAGTCTGATAAATATTTGCAAGTATTTCATTAATTATATTTACAAATACGTTTTATTTTTATTGTAAAATGGCGACAATTTTTAAGCAGCCTACAGGTTAGTTGGAGAGTATTATAATCTTAGTAGCTGTGCTGTGTAATAAATGGAGTATCATTTACAGCTTTTGTAATTAAAACAGCTTTATAATATTTCGGTTCTCCGTACATAAGTTATAAGTCTCTTTAGAAATCCGTATAACAAATAAAAAAACCCTTAGGTCCAAATGTCTATTTCTATTCTTCGTTCCATTTCATAATTTTCTAAATTATTAATTTTGTTCATTACATTTTTTTTATTTTCGTGGTCGAAATATATACTTATACGAGTGTAAAATTACGCCAAAATAAGCAACTCTGTCAGTAATACTGAAAAAAGCTGTACTATAGCTGCCATTTATTCTTTTAGTTTTATAATACCCTTACAGACAGAAGTTATACAACTACTATTCTTATAGGAGAGTAAAATTACGCCATAAGAAATAGCTTTAAAATGGGGTTGACAAATACATTTGTACAGCTACAAGTGCCAAGTGATACTACAATACAGCCTGTATACAGCTTTTACGATTAAATTAGCTTGTAGTGTTTCACAACACTTAAAGTTTTAAAACGGACTTGACAGATACTTTTGTACAGCTAAAAGTGCCAAGTGTTACTACAATACAGCCTGTAAACAGCTTTTACGATAGAATTAGCTTGTAGTGTCTCACAGCACTTTTCGCTTTAAAGTAGTTTTTTATATTCTGATAAAGCACCCCATGCTTCCGCAGAATCCTTTATAATGATTTTATACAGCTTGAGCTGTATAATGTCTGTAAAATACCTTTTATACAGCTTAAATCTTTTCTGACACTCTTATACGTCCCTTAAATCACTCTAAGTTCTAAATTGGCTGGTATATTGATGTTGCCGACACTTCCATGCTGCTTGGGAATGCATTAAGTTCCCGTAAACACCCAATACGGGCCCTCGCAGTTTACATTTACAATTTAAGGGTGATATTTTACACGTCACGATACGATTACGATGAGATAACGATTTAACGACTCCTGAAAATCTCTAATAATCTTATAGTTCTGACACCTAGTATGTAATTCGACATTAAGAGACCATATACATCTCTTAGTAATTGTAATACGTTAGATTGAACTGTTAGTTTTATTTTATAAAAATTGTTGATGTTATTATTATTGCTTTTATGTAAATTCAATGTTGACGTGTAAAAGTGCCCTTGTGGCCTATTTGCTGAATAAATGTTGATGTTGATGATGTTGATGTCTAATAATAGTAATAATTTATAAGTAATATCTACTTATATATGCTGTAGCTGTACCTAAGGACGCGAACTCCCGTCGGCTTACTGAGGCATTGGATCATCTGGAACTATATTTTGGTTAGCAAACCAAGGACCAAATAGCATATTTGGTTTGGAATTTGGAAACATTAGATGATCATTTTGTATGAAAACAGAATTGCCTAATGATTTATAGCTAGATATATTTAATGACTTCTGATATATTTACTGATTTACTTGCTTCAGCTAGAACTTTTTTGCTAAACTCAGATTTAGATAATGTAGGGTAATTGCGTCAGTTCACCGTCCATGTGCCTTTTTCCGTCCACTTGGCGTAGTTGCTACAAAGAATTGCGTGTAATTTGAATATACAGGTATATAATTCAAATTATGTATACGCAATTGCCCTATATAATCATTCTTTAAAAAATATCTTTGAAGTCGATTCGTACCATATAAAATTCCTTAAAAACGTTCAAATTTTCCTTAAACTCTACCCCACAACTTTCACCAACCACGAACCAAGCTAATCCCACCTCTATTCCCCATCCCATGAGATACACGTGACTATTTCCCGACCGCATATAGCGTTGTTAAGCCAACGGAATCCAAAACGCTACTTAAGAGGCCCAATTTCCTGGGAGTTTAAGGGTTCCGGAGATTCGAGCGTTTCAATCCAGACGACATTGTAAGGAAATGGCTTACGGTCCTTTCCAATGTCTTTGTCCAATGTGTATATTTATTTTGCATCTCACATTTTGCTTAGTGAGAGAGTGGGACGCAATACAGATTGGACCAAGATATTGGACAGGTGGAATACCCACCTTACTTAGATTCTTGTGCAACATAAATCAGCATAAGAATCCAGCATCTAAGCTATAAAAAAAAAAAATATTTATTGTATGGTTATGGGTGAGGTTTACAAAGGTGGTACAAAATATTTATGTTCTCCATATCCTGCCTTACAAAAGCGTACAATATTAGTAAGTTGTCTTAGAACTAAATACTATTTTTAAACTTCAATAACACTTTTAACAATAAACTATGCTAGATAGACTCAATAATAATGAATAACGTGAACTAGCTCTATAGCTAGTCAAGCAAATCTTGTCAGTAAAAAAAGGCGCGAAATTGAAATTTTCTATGGGCCGATATCCCTTCGCGCCTACATTTTTCAAATTTGCCTCCTTTTTCTACTGACAAGATCTGCTTGAGCAAGTATAAATTTTGCACCGAATTGAACAGAACAAAGTCATCATTATAAATGTCATATTTTCATAGATATTTGACATTAAAGATGACATGGCCTTACTGTGTCATGGAATATGCCATGCAAAGTTACCGTGATCTGACTATTCCTCCTCTCCTCCTCCTCTTCTTCCTCCTCCCCCTCCTATATATATATATATATATTTCCTCCGACTTCTTTTCTTTGGGCGAAAAATATCATAAATTTATGATTATAGTTTTTTTACAAGCAGAAAAAACTGGTGTAGCTCGCGCTCGCTGCCTACAGTCGTAAATGAAATGACACCTAAAAAGCCCGGCAGTGAGGTCCGAGTTAAAACCATTTAGCTTTCAATTATCCAGCCTATGTTTAAAGAAAGTTACGATCAGCGTTTACGACTCTGTAATAATTACAGACGAGAAAAATTACATGTTTGTTGGGTCTTAATGTCTGAGGCGATTTATAGTAGTTCATTGACAGTCTGCGTGTCTTGGCAGCCGCAGGATAAAGATAAAGTAGGTTACCTATGATTGTTTTTTATTTATTTTAAACTTCAATCAGGCAATAAGGCCCATATTTCAAATCTTAAAGCCTAACATACACCTACCTATATAAACTTAAAACTAAACACTTTTTTGGCAACCGCACCGGCTAAAGGTGGCCACTGACGAGCCTTCCAACAGTCCAAATAGCGTGGCTGCAATCCAAAATCGGTCCGTGAATGTCAAAAACGTACAATGTTTAATATTAGGATGCCGTCCATTTGGATGAATCCATTGTAACGGCATCCATTTGGAAGGCTCGTCAGTGGCCTGCTTAAATTAGCTGCTTATTGCGTCGGACTACAGTTTGCCCCAGAACCTCCGAAACACGACACCCACACACCGAAATCGACAGCGGTCGCGGCACGCGCACCACAAAAGAGTTGAAGTGCACGTAGTGGCGCGATCGAAGCTGGAACACCATCTTACACAACTAGGGCCGCAAAAATATATGACGCGCTCTTATTGCGCTCCAAATAAGAACGTGTCACATATTTTTGCGGCCCTAGTTGTGTAAGATACTATTGCTGATGACTGTACATTATCTCACATAGACCCTGTAAGGGCACAACATAGCTTACTTATAACATATTATTATATATATATTTTTTAATTGTATTGTATGTATGTAATAATAATAATGTTTCAGGTCAAAACGTTCAGGAAAACGGCCATTTTTTGCGTGGAAATAAATCATATACTATTAAAGTTGATGATTTGTCTGTATTCAGTTTTATTAAGGCTTTTATAATAGGTACAGCATAGAATAAGTTTGACCATTCTTGTAAGAGTCCGACAAAAAAAGTAGGCTTAAAAGTTCATTTATTAATTGTTTATTTCAAAACAGAGGAACTCTATGGTTTTACGAGGTCTACGTACCTAAAACATTTTACACGATAGCTTAGTAAATAAAAAGCCTAACATTTTGTTCAGCTTATACCAAACTAGGTGAAGAGGAAACCTGTACAGATGTAATAAATTCGATTAAGCCATTATCCCCCCACCCAACGAGATTTGAATACAAAACTCGTCGGCACGACATCGCGTCATTCGCGTCTTCTAATCGTAAAGCAGGCCACTGACGAGCCTTCCAAATGGATGCCGTTACAATGGATTCATCCAAATGGACGGCATCCTAATATTAAACATTGTACGTTTTTGACATTCACGGACCGATTTTGGATTGCAGCCACGCTATTTGGACTGCTGGAAGGCTCGTCAGTGGCCACCTTAAGAGCCAACAGGAGTGGTAATTTCTCCATACAAACGTACTCCTCGTTTTCCTCGGTTTTTGAAGCTAGAGCAATGATTTTTTCAACACAGATTAATTAATATTGTCAATATCTGTGTCGGACCGTTTTGCTTTTTTTGATATTTTTGTTTTTTAAGGCGCTAGAGCCCTTCAAAAATGGCCAAAATGGCCAAATTGACTATGCCGCAATGAGAGGCGTGGCATTCAAAACTGATATCAATTAGCCAAAAAAACAAAACGGTCCGACACAGATAATTTTATAATCATTTAGATTTCAAAATTTGGTTACGATTGGTTAAGTTTTGGAGGAGGAAACAGAGGAGTACGAAACCTCGATTTTTGAGATTTTTACGCAGGATTTTTCGCCTTATCCTTATCGCACTACTTTTAGGTGCCGCTTCCGTTAGCGAGACGGATATATTTACTTAAAATATTTAAAACTCAGCTCCTGTTTCGTCTTAAAGTTACGGTGACGTTTGTTGTAGGGATGGTGGAAAACAGAAGCTGGAAGCATCGGATTTTTGTTATACTTTTTGGAGCTTAGGATAAGTTATTATTAGAAAAAGAATTTTTTTTTTGCTACAAATGTGGTACAGAGAGATAAAGTGTTCACATGCAATTTCGCGACTTCAGCATAGGTTTCTCGTATTTTTTAAACCTACATAAAATTAATAATTTTATATATTTTTGATATGATGATGCTCAAAATGTGTCTAATAGGAGCCATCAATTCACATAATAATATGATAATAGATGAAAATAAAATGTGAGACTATAGACCGAGCCTATTTCATTTTGTCCAACTTCTGCGTTTAAAAACAAAATGCTCACAAACGTTTCCAACGCGACAAAACATGAAAACGGCAGCTCATATCTAATTCATTAAATTACCCATTATTTTCCATAACTACCAAAACAGTCATAAACAACGTATGTATGTCTGTCACCACATATCGTGAGGGAATGCACTGCCCATGGGGCTTATTAGTCGTTATGGTTATACGCGTTCGGAAGTCAATATGGCTTTTACTAATTTTCAGGCAGTTATGGGCACTTTGGGGCTGTATTCCTAAGGCAGTTTCGGGCTGTATATTCGGGAAATGATAACCCGCAAGGGAATAAACTAAGTTTGTATTGAAGCTATTAAAGTAGTGAATTTAGTATACCTATAATATAGATAGGCACTTATTTACCGACGTCAATCTCCTGCTTTTTCCTGTTAAACAATTTGTCTGTAATTCTTCAGAAAACTTTAAGGATGACTGGAACGGTCCTGGTCCGGACTGCGGCTTCCGACACTTCTTTTTCTATGATAGGTGATCACGTGATGCTTTCTATAGAAAACTAAAGTGACGGACGCCTTGACCGAGACACAGACCGTACTAGTGTGAGTCATTCTTTAAGCAGTTGCATGAATAATTACATCCATAAAATTAAGTATGAAGCAATTTATTCACAAACTTTGGATAAATGAAAAACTCGTAGCAGTAAACAGGTAATGCAAAGAGTTTTAAGTGAGAAACAACAACATACATCCCAGACTAGTACTCAAGTACGTGGTACGACACCAAACAATTTTTCACTTTTGAACACAACCGAAAATCCAAATAAAACCCCAAAAAATATCCCCATACCGGCCATTTCGCCGCGCATATCCGGAGATCTGAAGCCAGATAACTTTCCATACCTTAACAAGGCATTAATTCACGCGTCACGGCATTTTGATCCTTATTTAATTGATACATGGTTGTAAATAGGAAAAAAAGGTTTTGTCACGGGTGTCACGGGTTCGAATCCCGTGATATAAGCCCATTCGTCACAGGACTGTGTCCCGTTGTGGTAGCCATTACTGCCGACTACTGGATAAAATAAGTAATATAAATGTGATTATATTCAATGAATTAAAATCTTTAAACTTAGAATTTGAAAAACAAAATAATATATTGAACTGAATTTCCAAAAAGAATAGAAAGAACTTAGAAGATACACGAAAAAGAATCAATAAGTAGGTAATTTCTAGAAGTTATCATCAATGCTGTTAAACATTGAAGTAACATTCATTAACCTACTAAGTATCTTTGCTTTGATATATGTTTTACTGTATCTGTTTCTAAGATAACCAGTTCTTATGTCTATATTATATCTAGTTTTATGCTTTTCAGAATAGAAAAGAAAAGAAACATTAGAAGCCGAAGCAGCAAATAATTGTGTGCGTCAGATAAAACCCATAATGCCTTAACAAACCTGAGCCTAATATACAATCACCCCTATCCACCAAAAGCCTCCTGCCCAAAAATTCCACCAGTTACCAAAAAAGTCTTAAGTCTACCAATTTTCCTATACAAATAATACATTTCGAGCGAAGCACAAGCACTGACCGCTCGTTTATCATTTCCTTATCGGTCACCGGCCATTACGGATTAAAAAACACTTCGCAACCATCTAGATGCCCCCGAAAGCATCCAAAACTGAAAAAGCACAAACACAATACATAGTTACATCGGAAAAACACCCTTAACTTATTGGAAAACGTAGTAGTTATAGAGGCGTTTTCCCTAAGTTTTCCATGTCCGAGTTTGTGGGTGAATTAGTAATAGCATTAAGTGTACCCCAGGGTTCGGTTCTGGGCCTTTGTTCTTTATTAGCTGCGATGTTTTATACAATTAATTGTTTCTCCATGCAAATGACTGCGTTTTGTTTTTATGTTTAGTGAGACATTAAATTTGAAAGTTAGTATATAGGTACGGTTTAATTCAATAACTTTAAATCCTTTGAGGGCCCATTTATAATGTTACATTTATGCTCAAATGTACTGCATAATGTTACAATGTATAGGTGTACTTTGTAACATTATGCAGTTCATTTAGATAAGCAGCTGCTTATCTACATTGATACTTCCTTAATAACATACGAGCTCCCAGACTTTGTTTTTTATTTGCCTGTAAAAACATAAATAATGATTTAATAGTAAACCATCAAAATAAATAGCAATATAATAAGCGAAATGATGTTGTTATTGAAGTTACTATCTTTTATCAGGCCACAATATTTTTTAATTTCAAAATATACTTATATACCTACTAAAGAAGCTAAGTCGTGCTCATAAATAGAAAGTTGTTTTTACCTTTGAGATATAATGTTACTTCCATATTCACCGTAACGGTATATTTAATTTAAAAGCTCATTGATTCTTAACAGGCAAATTATCATCTGTATTTAAAACGAAAACCAATTACTGGACACCTCGGCTACCTCTAACAACGTGTAACCAAAAACCCAAAGATCGCTGATAATCTTAAACTCGTAAAAGTACACATTAGCTTTTCGCAGGCATTTAAATTCCTAATTTTACGACTACTTAAGAAGACAGCGGAATAAATATGCCATTAAATAAAAATCGAACGAGTCCAAATATTTGCTCCGGTCGCTCGTCGACATGTTCATATGAATTTCATGAAGAAACCTCGAATGCATTTCTGAGTCAAAAGACAGGTTTCTGCAACGGGCATTCCGGATCAGTGCAACCGAGACATAACAGCATAAGCTCCACACCCATCACAAGTCAAATTAAACCCTGACCTCCACAAATTAAGACATAAAGTTAAACTAAACGTGACCTAACATCGTGCCTTGCGTGATCCATCACCGTAGACCAGTTTTTCGAAGATATAAACGTGACAAGGGCTGAGCGATCACTTAATAAACTGAATTTTATTTCAAGCGAACAACAGATCAATGTCCAATGACTTTTTGTTGCAATGCACGGCTCATTGCAGTAGTGAGGTCTTGTCGAATGCCTTAGTAAATTTTGCACCGAAAGTTTTTGTTCTAACATCAGTCTTTTATCATTGTTTTAAGGTTTGTTTTGCTATTTATTGATGGTGGTTTATGGGTTACGCTTCGTTTGTCTGTCGGACGTTAATTAGCGAGTCGGGAGACCGGTTGGGCCCACGAAGGCAACGGGACCGCTCTCCTGGATCTGTCTCGTCTAACACTTCAAGTTCCCACCGCTTTAAAAGCGGCTATTTTCGTAATTGAATATTATAAGCATTTGCAATTGGCTGCGCTCCAGTTCGTAATGTTTCTGAAGTACCTAATTTATGTACTTAGTCAATTATTCAAGTTTCACTTTGAATTTAGATTTACATTCTCGGAAATGTATAAGTTACTGTTAAAGTATTTTGCAAGGTATCAATCAACATATAGAATTTTACAACGGTATACTGTTTAACGGTATATTGGTTGCACCGTGTACTTGTATTTAACAATAACGGAATCACAGACTTAGTCATAATTCTCATAAGTCATAAACGTCGTGAGGTCGTTAGGCATTTACAGATGTTTGTAGAGATCGAAAACAAAACCCGTCATAAAGATAATTTTACTAGCGTTGGTTTAATGTCGATTGAAAACTATGGTAAAGGAATAAAACATGATGAAAGTTTTGTAAAATAAGTAAAAGATCTAAGTACTCCATAGTAATTTATATCCTTCTAGGAATAAAAATAAATGACTCAAAGGAGAGACCATTATGTAGATAATAATACACATTATTGCAAAAGCTATCTTCAGGGATTAATATTCAATAATTGCGCAGACGCAGTAACTTTTAAGCTCCGCTCAAGGTTGTTATTCTAAATGCGAACGAGTCCAGGGTTTCAACCGAATCACAGAATAAATAATAGTACTAAGTACAGAAGACTCACTCTCTAACAAAACGCGTCTGTTACGATCAGCACAGATATGGCCGCTAGGTGGCGACAGCGCCACGCGCGGCTTATGGCTTTCCCCAAAATTGGGGTGGAACGGATGTACCTTTAGCTACCTGTAGCAAAGCGACGAAATTGCGGAGTGAGCCACGCCTGACCGAATCCAGAATACCAGTCTGTGTTTTTGACATATTTATTGCACACTTTTATTCTTTATTGGAATGTACATAATACGTCAAGTGTTACATATTAAGGATTTTTGAGGCAATTTGACGTACATGACACCCTGTAAGGGCACTCAATATTTCTTAAGTCTAGGTATTTCACACTCATAGCAATGTAATCTATATTTTATATTTTATCGACGTAAATAAACGTCGTCTTCACTCCGTATTTCATAGTATACTTTACTTTTAATATATTATATATGTGGGCTTCTATATCCTTAATTTGAAAAACTTGTAGTCTGAATTAAAATTTGACACACTTCTATAATTTTGATAAGCTTCACGAAGATTCGACTCGCATGCGCCAGCGCATCCTTTAGGAATACAAACTCCAAGCAATCTTTGCACGTAAAAGGTAACGAGTTCTCCGTAGAGCCATTAAAAAGCTCTCTAAATCCGATCACACTTGACTCTGGGTTTTATTTCGCCAATTATATTTATTACGATTTTAAACTGGAAATTGACAATTACCTATATTGACAATTTTTATTGGTGCTTGGAATAAAAAGTACATTAAACTTGTTTCTTATCTACATATGTTTTCAAATTGACCTTATAAACAGTTAAATTTAATTTAATTTTGCAGTCAGTGCAGCGAGGGAATGCTGCAGGGTGTATGAGGACTTTTAAGCCGGGTACGATGCAGGGTGGAGGCGCATATTAGACATTTATTTTATTAATCGTTCTAAAAAAAATTTTTTATTTCACGGGCCTATGCGTATGTGGGACACCCGAGCGGAAAACGTCCGTCTGGGCGTCCCAAACTGCTGGAGTGACGAAGCCCTAAAAGACCTCTCCACCCTCGGAATACCCAACTGGCTAGAAGTGGCGCACAATACGGCAGAGTGGCGTTCTCTTGTGTCAGAGGCCAAGATCCTTTTTGGGTCAATTTAGGGCAAAAAATAGGCTAGGTATATAAAAAAAATACGTATGAAAAACAGGGATGGAATTAAAAATACGACTGTATTATGTATCCAAACAGCATTTTAAGCAAAAAATTGCTTGTATTTTTATCTTTAACAGTAGGTAGGTTAATTTTATGTCTAACCAAAACATTATTTTATAAACAGCTTAATTTCCAGATAAAATATACGTTTCCAAATAAAAGGAAATCCCAAAAGTAGTAAGGAAGAGACGTGACCTGTTTAAATAAAGTTCCAAATGGCCCTTCTCCTGATACCCTAAGCAGGATTTGGAAAACGCAAATGTCATTTAAATGGTTTTTTTATACGGCAAGTCAGGGTTGCGGAGTCTATAAGTACTTGTCTGTGACGTGTATATAGAAGTGTACAGTAAGCTTAAAATGTCGCAAAAATTCCCTAAAGCTCCTACATTTCAAGAATTGAAGTTAAAGATTGAATACAAAAAAGTCAGTCATTACAGGATAGCACAAAAATACGTTTAGCTTTAGTTATTTTAATTTTAGTTTTAGTTTCATAATTCATGTTACGAGTACGAGTATGAGCTTCATATAAAAAACACGATAAAAACTTTTTTTTTATATATAAATATGTATGTATTTGCATATTTTTCTTGCTAGAACGTCTTTTAAAATAATTCATTAAGAATTAAAATTAAGTACCTACCTACAATGATTTTACAGATATAAGGTCTTTAGCTTAGAGACATAAACGCAAACGATTGTTCAAAATTATGAACAATATGCCGCAGTAATAAAAATAGTCAATGTGTTTTTGGGCCTCCCTGTATACAGGGTGACTATACATTATATTGTGGAAAAATTAGGACCGTATCTGAACAACAATCATGTATTATGTTACTGCAGCGTACACGAAAATAAATAGTCTCACATTATACATGTATACCTAGAGTTCAAAAAATCTGTCAAGTTTAAACACTCGTTCAAAACAGCTGCGTTAAACCAATCCCATACCCTTAAACTTAACCGCCCTAAATGACTCACCGATCATCCAATATCCCAAGTTTAAACCCCCCTCCTAGTATCCCCCCTCCTTAGTAACAGAGTCACGTACTGCGTCATCTTGTCTCGGGGCCTTATGGGGAAAATTATTGGGAAAACAATGACGCATAGATAACTACAAGTGGGTAGAAAGGTGGAGGTGAGGTTATTGGTTAAGGAAAACAAACGTGTCGAAAAGATGTGGAACACAACATAAAATAAGGTGCAACGGGGCAATTCCGACTGCGGGATAATTTCAACTAATCGAAATATCTTCCATTATTAACTCGAGTCACACACATCTTTTTTGCTATCTGGACATAAGTCCTATGGCACTCTAGTTAATAATGTAAAACATGGAAGATATTTCGATTAGTTGAAATTACCCCGCAGTCGAAATTGGCCCGCTGCACCTAACTCGTATTTTGGAATCCTGAATCTGAACCCCTGGTGTAAATTTCATTCGATAGCGTGATGAGAGTCCTCGTTAGTGTTACGTCTATATTTTTGTATGGGATTTTGAACAGCGCGCCAAGCGGGACGTTTGGAAACTCAAAGAATACAAAATGACACTTAACGCAAACGCGTGTCACGTCACGCTATCGATACACTACGGGTATTGTATGTAATCATATGAGAATCTATACATATAGTCTATCGTATTCGTTTGAATATTCAAAGCATATAATATGCCTGTAAGCATCAACATATTAGTAGTAGGTAAGGTTATGTGACTGCTAAATAATGAAGGACATTAAAATACGAGTATGGGTTTATGTCTTTTCGTCCGACATACCTCAGTGCCTCAAGACGAAAGTCTTTAATCAATGTGTGTTACTAGTGATGACTTACGGCTCCGAAACGTGGTCTTTCACTATCGGCCTCATCTCAAAACTCAAAGTCGCTCAACGAGCTATGAAGAGGGCTATGCTCGGAGTTTCTCTACGTGATCGAATCAGAAATGAGGAGATCCGTAGACGAACTAAAGTCACCGACATAGCCCACCGGATTAGCAAGCTGAAGTGGCAATGGGCAGGCCACATTGCACGCAGAGAAGATGGCCGATGGGGTCGAAAAGTGCTCGAGTGGAGACCACGGACTAGCAAGCGCAGCGTAGGACGTCCACCCACAAGATGGACAGACGATCTTGTTAAGGTCGCCGGAAGACGCTGGATGCGGGTCGCTTCCAACCGGCACGTATGGAGGTCCAAGGGGGAGGCCTATGTTCAGCAGTGGACGTCTTATGGCTGAGATGATGATGATGATGATGGGTTTATGAGTTTTATGACACGAGCTGAAAGCAAGTTTCATAATAACATCAAACGTACGTTTTAATGCCTAATCATGTAAAGTTTACATACACTATTTTATCCACACATATATTATAAGCACTCTACGATATCTTCAGGAACCGTATGTTACATCAGGTACGTGATCACGCTATTTGGAATTGATACTCGTATATCATTTGGAATAAAACGTCAAATCAAATTAATTTGTTTTTCAGAGACGTCCGAAATTTGAATGTCATTAAATTGATATCGACATTATTATTACTTACACAATATTAACATTGTGTAAGTAATAAATTTTAAATCGGCTATTGCATTTTGAATACCTACCATGAATGTTACCAAAAATTTTTCACACAAATTCAAATTGTTCAATTCTTAAGAATAACCTAACGTGAATAACGAGATATAATCTGCAAGAAACGTATGCAGACCCACAATCTACGGTCCAAACTGCTCTCAACTCCCCCTTTTAAAGCCCATACATACAACCCATACAAATCTCATACAAACTGGGCTCCAGGCGGAGTCGCGGGCCTAAGTAAGTTAGCCTAATCATCGTAAAGATGGTATCACCCTCGACTTATCCCGTTTTCTGAATCGCCCTTCCTAGTTTAAATGTACTATTACGAAAGGTTATAAGTGGGAATACAGGGTGAAATTTCCAAATTGATCTGTTTTGTATAATAATAAGTCGGTAGGTTAAAATGAAAGTAGGTATCTACTGATTCTAAAGTGTAAGTATAGTTTTATTAACATTTTTCTATTTCGCCAATCAGTCCTGATACGTTTATGAACCATAATACTGTATAAAGACATTACTTACATTTATTTTTCTCCATAGGTAAATGAATGGAAAAAGTTTCCTTTAATGTGTGGCTTTTTAGTATATTACCTACCTTAAGTTGACTCCAAGGAAACTATTAATACGCGATAGGAATCGATTGGCATTTAAAACGATAGCATGTCACAAATAAAAGCTTTAATTTTCATACAAATTGTATCCTCTATTTGTGGTTCTTCTACCGGAAAATTTATTTTTGGTCCCGTTTAAGTTTTTGATCGGTTGGCATAAAAAAGGTTTGTTAAAAATGACAAAAATTACCTTTTTCTCACACCCTGTATGTTTTTCCAAAATCTATAAACGCCAATCTTCATTTTGAAATCGAGGGAAGGTCTTATAAGACCGCTTTCGTGTAGCAGCACAGGATCTGGTAGCTGCTCACTGACCCAAAAAGAAAATCCACCCTGTATAGTTAATACAGAACATTTAAGTCCTTTCCCTTCATCGGTTCACGAACCGCCTTTTGCATGTCTACCGATAGACGTATTGATCCCGCTCGGTTTAATGGAAACTTGATTCAAATTCGATTATTTAGATACTTATCGGGTGTCGGTAATTTAAGAGTTAGATGCGGATTTAACTTGATTAAGATTTCATTTTCGTGCTTCTTCATTTCCCCCGTAAGTACTTAACAGACTGACTTACTTGACTTAATTTATTGATTATATAATAACTAGACTCTGCCCGCGGCTTGGTTCGCGTAGAAAACGTTAAAAATAAACTATTTTTTCATCCACGTTCTGTCGAATTTCCAAAAATCCTTAAGTTAATACTGTTGATAGAGCTAAAAATTTCAAGAATATGTGCACCCGCCGCATCTGTCTGTTTGTGTGTTTGTTCGCGATAAACTCAAAAACTACTGAACGGATTTTCATGCGGTTTTCACCTACCAATAGATTCATGAGAAAAGTTTAGGATTATTTGTTAACCCGCGCGAAGCCGGGGCGGGTCGCTAGTGTCTAATAAAATAAAAAAATAGAGTCCAAAAAAATTTGACTCTTGGTTTGACCGGCCGCCGGACGATATCGGCCTGTCAGTTGTTGGGAACTGTCAAAATTTTTGTTCTAACTGACAGGCCGATACCGTCCGGCGGACTGTTAATCAGTGGGCCCCTTTATACTTTCAACACAACGCAGCAAGCGAGATGGGCACCTTTTCGCAGGAAACATTAGAGGAATTGTAGAGTAACATTTTATGTTTAATTCCGAACTTGAATACGGTATGGCAGCCGACGACGTCACTTTAAGGGGCCCACTGATTAACAGTCCGCCCCACGGTATCGGCCTGTCAGTTGTTCAGAACTGTCAAAATTTTGTTCTAACTGACAGGCCGATACCGTCCGGCGGACTGTTAATCAGTGGGCCACTTACAAATGTACGACACGCCAATACCGATAACAGAATTCCATTAGTCGTAATCAGTTAATTTGAATCGTTAAGTATGCTTGTTAATGTGAGAAAAAATTTGCCATTCCGTGTTTCCGGTGGTTAAATAAAACCTGATGTTCAAATAATATTTTAAGGAAAAGCAATTTAATTAATTACACTAAGCAATGACAAAATGGACACTATGGACTGAATATTAGTAGAAAAGACACATTTTTATTGCTCTTAGGATACTAATTACATGACCCATTATTTGACCACTACACTGTAGGTCAGAAGGTAAATAATAAATAAATATTATAGCATGTAACTAACTCAAAAATATGTCCCATAGTTTTTAAATCGCTGACATAAGAGCTATGGGACATAATGTTTGAGTATGATGTCTACATGCATATTTTTACACTTGACTGATGTAGGGACTCATACCTACTGTAGATCCACGAAAAAATCTTGGTAAAGAGCTCATTCGACGTTATGTTTAAATCTTGATTAGAAACAGTAGGCAGGTTGAAACATAATTTACATAAAAATTAGTTTACTTCATCAAATCGTCTTCAATATTCACAAGTGTAAAATTAAACGATCTTTTACGACTATTTAATTATGGAGCCCAAGCTAAATTAACATAAATTAGAAACACTCTAACGTCAAATCGATTAACCAACGATACCAATGTTCATCAAGCAGACTGTATCATTAAGTTATAGGAGCCAGTTTTCAACGACCCGACTATATTTTAAATAAGTATAATAAATATGGCGTTTTAATGTTCATTAGGAGGAACGCTAGCGGTGTGACCGGTGATTAACTTACAAAACCACTTATTAATCGGCTGCTAACAAAATATTCACATCTATTTCCGAAACCTCTATCGATTTCGCCGCGAATTTTACTTATTGAAATTCCGATTTTAATGTGATGTGTTTTAGATTGATTTTTAGCTGTGTCTGTATGGTTTATGGGTGTTTAAGATGGGCAATTATTCAAAATTGGTCGTAAAGAGGAATGTGTGGATGCCACACAAGTTGGTTTGGTCCACAGATCAACTCAAGTACGGCGGTTATCACACTACCGCCGCATTTTTTTCGCTTTCGCCACATATTTGCGCCTTTTGGCGTAGAGACTCTGGGACCGTGAGGGCCTAGCGCAAAAACCTTATTTAAGGAAATGTCCCAGCGTCTTATTGACACAGGTGACGAAGGCTGGCAGCTACCTCGGCCAGAGGATAAGCCTGGCCATCCAAAATGATAACGCTGCCAGCCTTCTGGCCACCATAGCGCACGAAGGTGATCTGGGGAGCATTTTTAGGGTTCCGTACCCAAAGGGTAAAACGGGACCCTATTACTAAGACTTCGCTGTCCGTCCGTCCATCCGTCTGTCTGTCACCTGGCTGTATCTCACGAACCGTGATAACTAGACAGTTGAAATTTTCACAGATGATGTATTTCTGTTGCCGCTATAACAACAAATACTAAAAACAGAATAAAATAAAGATTTAAGTGGGGCTCCCATACAGCAAACGTGATTTTTGACCAAAGTTAAGCAACGTCGGGCGTGGTCAGTACTTGGATGGGTGACCGTTTTCTTTTTGCATTTTTTTTCGTTGTTTTTTGCTTTATGGTACGGAACCCTTCGAGCGCGAGTCCGACTTGCACTTGCCCGGTTTTTTACTTATAAGTTTAGTTTAAGATTTGTTATAGTTTAGTGATAATTTTAGCGTTTAGTTTTTTTTTTCATTTTGTTTGTTATATATAAATATCAATCTAAATTTTGTTTAATGGTATGTGTACTGTACCTACAATAAACAATACGGACAAAAGTCCGTAAGTTCTTGCCTAGGCATCCCTAAATTGGAACAAAAAAGTTCCTTAAAAATACTTGCGCATGACGAGATTAAGTCAATTGATTCCTTCACATTGGAAAAAAGAATAATATATACACCTCACAGCCATTTTATAGATTTACAATATTTACATGTCATGCTTACTGAACCAACCATAGAGGCAATTAAAACAACTCGCCAATCAACAAGGAATTAGCTTCAACAAACGTTTACTTACCGAACAATTAGACAGACAGACTGACAATTAAAACCACTGAGTAGGTAGCATATAAGTATAAAGTACTTGGCATCATTTTTTCAGTGTCAGTCTCTGGATATTCTTTGCACAATTCATAGGCAACTAAGGTAAGTAAATTTTAAACTCATCATCATCATCATCAGTATTTAAGAGCTATGCTCTTGTCGGTGGAGTAATCGCCATTCTTATTTTTGCTGGGCCAGCCTTTTAACTCCCTCGACAGAAACTCTATCTTTTATTTGGCTTAGATATGTGAGCCTGGGTCTAAGGTTTAGATTTTTGTTAGGTAGGTATTTGTTTTATACAAATATTATTTTATACTACGTCGGTGGAAACAAGCGTACAGACGCCTGCAACTCCAGGGTTGTTACATTTACGAAGATTCCCCTTACGAAGAGTCCTTTTTCGAAGATTCCCATAATATGTACAGTATGAAGAACCCCTCAAGTAGACCTCAGTCAGGAGCTCATTCCACAGCCTGGGCGAGACCTGAGGGTCTATCGCGAACCACGTTCGAAGTGTTGCCTCTCTGTTGCACTTGTAGATTCGTACGTAAGTGTGACAGGGAGGCAACACGTCGAACGTGGTTCGCGGTACGCCTTCTTAACCACCTTTCTTTCCGTTGAGGAATATGTTCCAAATTTCAAGCATCTATAACTTCAACTATTTAGGCTGTGAAGTGTGCATCATTCTTTATAGCCTCCTAAGGCCTAGCCATATAAATGAAAAATCCAGAATTTGCTACTGAAATTTTAACTTATAGTGCAGGTAATAGAGTTGATTTTGGTTTGAAAATTGAACGAAACAAAACAAATGTTACTCTGTTCCAATTGAATATGATTTACATCGAACTGGATTCGTACTATAGGTAGGACCTTGGGCCTCAGGAGGATAGGTAATTCTCAACAAAAAGGGTACTTATTGTCGGTTGTCAATAATGAGTTACCAACCGACAATGTGGTACCTTCTGGTTGAAAACGTCACATATAAATAACGGGACTGATTTATATTTACTTATACCTAGATGTGTGGGCAAAAGGAAGTTTTGCTCATGGCGTTCATATGCCTGAGTTTAGGCAAACTTGTGGACTCCTCACAGCAAGTGTTGACTGACATGTCAACCAACTTTGGAAAGGCGTTGGACGTCTGTAAGAAGGAGGTGAGATTCTCCCTTACTTTTAGGGCAACTTGCACTATCCCACTAACCCGGGGTTAACCGGTTAAACCTGGAGTTACCATGGTTAACAGTACAATATGACACTGGGTTTAACGGTTTAAGTGGTAAGCTCAGGGTTAGTGGGATGGTGCAAGTGACGCTTAGTTAAATTATGAATACAGTTTTACTCAGAGAAGGTAATTATCGTTTAGACGTTAGTCATATTGAAATACCCGAAACATGTATTTTTGCTTTGAACCACGTTTCTATTTTTGCTTAAAAAGATACGTTCCAGTGAGTTGATTGGTTAGTTCTTTCTTCCCTACAAATTAGACCCGCGTATGTAAGTACTTCTTGATAAAGGAAGGTACTGCAATGCAAACAAATTCATTCTACGGCGCGACCTAGCCATTATTACTTAGGTATACTTTACAAGACTACACGTACCTCTTCACCCTCAGCTAGACCTGCCGGACTCCATCATCGGTGACTTCATGAACTTCTGGAAGGAGGACTACGAGATCACGAACCGCCACACGGGCTGCGCCATCATGTGTTTATCCCAAAAGCTGGAGATCGTGGACCCTGACCTTCAGCTGCACCATGGGAACGCGAAGGACTTTGCTATGAAACATGGGGCAGGTAAGGAGACAAAATACAAGTAGCTTGGTGATTTGGAACCCTGACCCAAAGTTCGGGACTCTATCACCGGCTTCATAAACTTCTGGAACAAGGCTGTGCTGAATGCTGTGCCATTATATGACTGCCCAAGAAGCTCAAACTGGTGGATCCTGATCTTCAGTTGCATTATGGTAACACGAAGAACTTTGTTATAATTGTTATGAAGCTGGGAACAGGAAGAGATACGAAACTAGTAACTTGGCGATATTTGAAAAAACCGGTCGAGTGCGAGTTGGACTCGCCCACCGAGGGTTCCGTACTTTTTAGTATTTGTTGTTATATCGGCAACAGAAATACATAATCTGTGAAAATTTCAACTGTCTAGCTATCACGGTTCATAAGATACAGCCTGGTGACAGACAGACAGACGGACAGACAGACAGTGGAGTCTTAGTACCTAATAGGGTCCCGATTTTACCTTTGGATACGGAACCCTAAAAAGGTAATCCTCATCGTCTGAGAAGTTGGTGGGAACTTTTTATTTCCTTCTTCTTAAAGTAAAATGTAAATAAAATAGATAAAATGTTCCCGCCGAGAAGAATAGTGAAACTCACATCTTTCTAGCATCAGCCCAATAATTCCAGTCTATTTTCCGAATAAATCAACCATCCAAAACCTGTATTCCAGATGAGCAACTAGCCATGGACCTGGTGACCGTGATCCACGAGTGTGAGAAGAGTCTCCAGCCCAATGATGACCAGTGCATGAAGGTGCTCGAGTGGGCCAAGTGCTTCAAGGTGGAGATCCACAAGAAAGGCATGGCTCCGTCCATGGACGTCGCTGTGGGAGAAGTGCTGGCTGAAGTATAAGGGATTTTTTAAAGCAGGTCTCCAAACTTTTTTACGCCATATTGCGCCTCCGAACTTTCGCGCGGGCCACTGTCGGCCCCAGGGGGGGGAATGTATAATCTGATTGCTGCTGTTAGAGCTGAATCCCTGGAGCCTGGCTCCCGCGGGCCGGATTGGAACGCTGTCGGCGGGCCGGATTAAAACGCTTCGCGGGCCGGATTTGGCCCACGGGCCGGGGTTTGGAGAGCCCTGTTTTAGAGTAACAATTGGTACCTAATTTAAATGAATATGCTACTGATTTGATATTAATTGCAGTGTACCTACGTCATTCGCACAAACATAAGATAGGTACCTACATATGTATAAAAGGCCAGTTTACACATTGATTAGAGTTAGATTGACATGCAATTTGTAATGTAATCTGTATTATGAAATAAATTAATCTGAAATCTGAAAACTAATATATAATTATTCACTAGCGACCCGCCCCGGCTTCGAACGGGTTAACAAACAAAAATGTTCATGCCAAGTTTCATGCTGTTTCAGCTTGTCGTTTTAAAATGAAAGCGTAACAATTGTATGGGAGCGACGTAATCAAAAATATTTTGAGCAAAAATTAATAATACTTAATTTGATTTGCCGATTTCGCTGAAAAAATGTGACGTCACCCCAGGAGGGAGAAGTTTGCCAAATGTGACCAAGTGTGGCAAGGAGGGGGGAAGGTCAAAAAACCTAGAAATGCGTGTGACGTAATTAATGGGTGACCCCAAATGACAACATGTACAAAAGATGTACAACATGGAAATTTACATACAAATTGTCCCGGTTTTACTTTGTAAGTGTAGATATACAACCTGTTTCACAATTCAAGCAAATTCATCGATCAATATTCCCAATCCAGCTCTTTATCAATAACATTAATCACCACCAGCAGCCTACACATTAACCGACTTAAACATATAAAATGTTAATCACAATGTTTATGCGATCCATTAGTTACGTCATTGACTTTAAATAAAGCACCTAATGGGACAGGTCCCTAATCAGTGAGCAAACTAAACCACTGTTTTCAAGAGAATTCCTAATTTAATGACATAGTTGACAGGTGGCGCTGATAAGGTGGGCTTCTATTTTAAATATCGAACGTTAAAATCGTAAAATTTATCGTTAAAAAATTCTTAACTTCTTTTAACACAACACAATAAATTTGCTTAGTTTTCTAACTCAAAAACAGAACTTACAATATGTTGAAATCTCGCTACGCTCAAGACTCCATTGAAATATACAATCCTTTCTCTCGCTTGGAACGTAAAATCACCACTCACAGTAAAAATCAACTTTGCCATATGCGGGGAAATCAATTCGCCATTCACAATATAAATAAATAATGTTTTGAATTTTGGATTAACATGCACACAGTATTTTTACTACGATCACGATCAGATATATCCGAACAGCCAAGGCGCTCACAAATATCTAAACACACCTGTATTGTCAAGGCGTTAAAGTCCTTGTTCAGATACTTTTGAACACCATGGCCGCTCCATTAAATCCGATAGCGACTGTACGAGTACATAAAAAAACTTATTACCAATGGAATATAGTTAAATTTAGATGCATCTACCATCTTGTGGGTGGACGTCCTACGCTGCGCTTGCTAGTCCGTGGTCTCCACTCGAGCACTTTTCGACCCCATCGGCCATCTTCTCTGCGTGCAATGTGGCCTGCCCATTGCCACTTCAGCTTGCTAATCCGGACCAATCCAGACGAATTGATGGACAGACGATCTTGTTAAGGTCGCCGGAAGACGCTGGATGCGGGTCGCTTCCAACCGGCACGTATGGAGGTCCAAGGGGGAGGCCTATGTTCAGCAGTGGACGTCTTATGGCTGAGATGATGATGATGATGATGAGATGCATCTACAATTTTAATTGCCTCCCAATCGCTTCCTTATATCAACACATTATTTTAGAATGTTTTAACAATTTAATTAAACTAAACACATAAATAACAAAGATATCGGCCAGCATAATTAATGCCCTATATTTATTATGTAACATTTAAATCTCTAATCAAAGTTTTAAAATATCTTTACACTCCTTTAACCGCTATTAGTAAAGATAATTTCTATCTAACATTACTTAAAGACAGAGATCCAAGAAAATATAATTTGGACCTTATTATTAAGTAATAGAATTCAATTTTAAAAGTTATATCTTTTGATAAGAACGGTGGTAAAAAGTGTCCCATGATGGGATCCGGATATTAAAGAAATTGAATTACTATCTTATAATTATGGAAGATAGTTAGGTTCAATTTATTATAAGGAAGGGTATTTGATGTTGTCTCAATTTAGGTAATGATTTGTGGTTTAAAAAGACGTTTTAGAATAACGGAGCCACTTAAATTGTGGTTTAAAAACAGAGAACAGTTGGAAAAGTATCTATCGGTATTATTTACCCGGTTACGTTTTTGATGCGTTGACGAAATTTAATTTGCACCAATTGGTCATAAAGCTTTATCTATACCTACGAATAAAACCGGGCAAGTGCGAGTCGGACTCGCGCACGAAGGGTTCCGTACCATAATGCAAAAAATGGCAAAATAAAAACGGTCACCCATCCAAGTACTGACCCCGCCCGACTTTGCTTAACTTCGGTCAAAAATCACGTTTGTTGTATTGTATGGGAGACCCACTTAAATCTTTATTTTATTCTGTTTTTAGTATTTGTTATTATAGCGGCAACAGAAATACATCATCTGTGAAAATTTCAACTGTCTATCTACCACGGTTCGTGAGATACAGCCTGGTGACAGACTGACGGACGGACGGACGGACAGCAGAGTCTTAGTAATAGGGTCCCGTTTTACCCTTTGGGTACGGAACCGTAATAAAAGGACAAAAGAAGTTTGAGTACTTTGCCGCACGTCCCTGCATCCATATAGTACCTAACAGTGGGTAACAGTTACTAACTATTTATGAAATTTTCAACAGTACCTACTAGAGATGCAACGGATAGTTGTTTGGCCTGATACCGGATACCGCATATTCGGCCTGACCATCAGCCGAATATCCGGTATCCGGCCGCCGGATATTCGGCCAGCGGAACTATACCTACATTTCGGTTTTTCAGGTGCGCATTCTGCAGGTTTGACCTGTTTCCTAGTAAACGTTCGCGCGGACTCATTTCTAGGTTCGAAATGAGTGCCTGTGCAAGTCAATGGAATTATTAAATTATTTTAAAATAATAAACAAGTACTATATTATGACCGTATCTGTTTCTTAAATCCAATTTGTTTACTCCGAAATCAAGCAATTTTACTATCCGGTATCCGGTCGGATAGTAGGTTACTATCCGGTATCCGGCCGGATAGTAAAACAATGGCCGGATAGGCCGGATACCGGATAGTACCGGATATCCGGTGCATCTCTAGTACCTACCCAAACAGATCTTTTCAACGTTTTGTTGGCTATTTTGTAATCCCAAGCTACCTTTCAGTAGGGCAAGCACATGATTGGCGCCACAGTATCTCGCGGCGAGATAGACTACCCGTCTTTTTCTAACTATGCATGTTAACAAAAGAGGGAGGGGTACTCTAGCATTATTGTCATGATTTGATTGATAATATTTATTAAAATTAATTAAAACATGGTGATTACTGATAGGTTTTAGGGTAATTGTTAATTATTGTATGGCAATACTATAAAAAACTGGATCGACGTGGAAGGGGTAAGCGGAACCTGGAACGGAGAATAGCTGGGAGCTCACTTTTGATCGGGACGAGCTGATGGAAGGACATCAGAGGCAACTAAGGGTCGACCTGCCGGAAGGAGCTATAATATCATTATATTAATAGATAAGATATTTGCAGGGCTACCTGCAAATATCTTATCTTATTTAACTTAGATTCTACGTCCTGCCAATACTCGTATTATTTATAATATTTTTATAAATTTTACTATAACGTGACATCGTTGTCAAGGTGCATAACAAGACTAAGCTACCCAGCTTTATCAACGTACAGGCATCCAGCAGGTTTTTCTGGTAAGTCCACATGCCAGAGGCCTGTACAGTCGCCATCAGATATATCTGAGCGGTCAAGGCGCACACAAATATCTATACACGCCTCTATTGTCAAGGCGTTAGAATGCGTGTTCAGATATTGTGATCACACCTCGGCCGCTCAGATATATCTGATGGCGACTGTACCCTGCACTCGTTGTGGGAATATCAAGGTTTCTGGCCTTAGATTATTGGAGCAAGTGTTTCTAAATTGGACAATGAATGTATGTCAAAAAAAGTAATGCAGTTTTGTTTCTTTTTAAAAATAAAAGTAAAAAGAGCTAACTTAAGATTTTAATCTACTTTCCCTCCAGGGCCTTTAATTCTTACCACAATGTATGTTGCGGAAACAATTTTTTTGGTTCTGTACACAAAGGGGGACAAACATAACTCTAATTCCGCCTCTGTCTGTCACAAGATTGTATTCACTATGTCAAAAATCGTGATAAGTAGTTGAAGATACCTATAAATTGCTTATACATACAATTTTTTGCACTATTTTTGAGAATGTGTGCTATAGGCTAAAACGGAATTATGTAAATTATGTTATTTTCTAATTACGATTTCCCGTACAAGCAACCAATCAATAGTATCAATACCAATCGGACATCCCGTAGTAAATTCCCAAAATGCTTGGTTGGCAACTTGGCAGCATCAAGTTGGTAGTGAATATCTTTACGATTGCTTTGATTCATTGCTACGTCAAGTCCAGTGATTACGTACGTAAGTTATAGTGGACGTTAAAAGGCAATTAAATGCATTTTTATTAAAAACACATTAAATGTGTTTAAGTGATTAGAGTTTGTGGCTACTAAGAAATTAAGAATTAATTCAGCTATATATCTTTTAGGTCATGATTCAACAATTTGACTAATATGCAGTGACCAATAAATAATGTTTATATTCACACTGATGGATGTATGAGAATATATTATAGGTAGGTGGGCGACAGTGATACTGATAAGACAATAATTTGGTATAATTATTCCTCATAACCTAAAAACAGTGATACTGATAAGACAATAATTTAGTATAATTATTCCTTATAACCTAAAAGATTGAGAGTTGATCAAGAAAAGTCTGCGGAGATTTTGATAGCCCACGCAGTGCAAGTGTTATTTTAACGTCATAATTTCATAGAAGTTTGACGTTTAAATTTTGATTTTGATTTTGTTTAAACTGCGTGGGCTATCAAAATCCCCGCAGACCTTTTCTTTTTTTTTCGTTTCTTCTAACTCTATCTACGGTTCAATGAACCCCACAAACAGTTCAAATACGAAATATCTCAACATGCTCCGTTCGCCATATTTCACCGTCATATTGTGGTGGTGAAATTTCTCGAAGCCTCCGAATGCGGCAGACATATTGAAAAACGGACGACGTGCCGCCACTGTTGAGCGTGGCCTGTACTACGCTGTACACTACTTGATACTTGGGTTCATTCCGATTTTTTCTTCAAATATCAATAAAATTTTATGGATAGATATAGTATTCTGTAACTGTAAACGCAATTTGACTCTGTTTCAAAAATCATCCTCTAAGTTCCAAAAACTAACTCAAAGGAAAATTACATTTTTTTGGGATAAGTAGTTGTGATTTCGTATTTGTTCCATTCACAGCTCTTGAAACCTGACAAATTGTATCCAAATCTAACGAAAAATAAGTTTTCATCAGAATAATCTTACTTGGTTAGGAATACAGCACTCTTGTTGTTTAAAAATAATTATTATTTAAACAGCTCTGTTATAACAGTTGAGTCAAAATTTTTAAAATTTGTTTAGATGACGCCAACTGAACTCGTATACATGATGGCAAAATCTTATAGAAAAAACATAAAACGTATATTTGAACTTTTATGGGAACTATTTGAATTTTCTTATCATTTTTATTCTTCATTTTTACTAATTCTCCATCTGTGACTTCGTCCGTGTTTATTATTTTTAATTACCGCCCGACTTGTTAGCCGTGACTGCTGCTGACTTTGAGAGTTTTTTTTTATCACGTATATAAAATTAATCTCATAAATTATATGTTCTAATATCAAAATTATTCGAGATATTTCTTCAGCGCTCAACGAAGTTAGCGGGCACGTTCCGAATGTTCGAACTTTGAATTCAGAACCGTTGCCATGACGACCAGATCCAATCGCTGATAAACCAACACAATACATTATACACTTTATACTCATATGAACAACGTCTAATCTAAATTGCATTACTTTATTGGTTTGTTAAATTAAAAATACTCTTCATATAGTTTGTAATTTACACCGTAACTTAAAGTACTAAGGTTTACTTTTAATTGTTTTTGAGGATGTTTGGGAAAAAAATGAATATCTTAAACGTAATTGCTGACTTTACAATTAGTATCAATTATAATGCTTGTAAACTTACTTGTAAACATATTTGGAAATGGTTTGTAATTTGAAAGAGATACATTGTAATGCAACCAGGGTTTAAGGAGAAGGCCAAAAGTTTTTCTTGAGTTTCGATACAACTTGCGTACGGAATATCGTTTGATATGTTCCACTAGCTTTTCGGTGAAGGAAAAATATCGTGAGGAAACCTGCATACATCTGCGAAGAAATTCAAAGGTGTATATAGTACCCGAAATTCAAAGGTGTATATAGTACCCGAAATTCAAAGGTGTATATAGTACCCGAAATTCAAAGGTGTATATCTATCCGCATCCCACATTGGGCTAGCCTAGCTTGAGGACCCTTAAACCCTTTCGCGGATGATATTCTGTGCCTAGCAGTGGGACATATATAAATTGTATATTATATTTTATAATAAATACATGGAAGAGAACAATATCACAACTGAGGATGCCGAAGACCGGGCAAAGTGGAGAAGATTGAGCAGGAAAGCGGACCCTGGCGCTAGGCCGGGGAAACGCTAGGTTGAAGAAGAAGAAATTATTATGAATGTGAAGGAGGAATGTAATATCAGTCCTGTGGCTGAGAGCGCGTTCAAAACAGACATTGTCAGATAAATAGATAAATTTCGGAAGAGCGATCTTTCTATTTCTACAAACGAATAGTAAAGTAGTTCCATGAATACCTCAGCTGCCGGCACGTCTGTCACGCGCGGCACGTCTCCGAGACGTGCACGTTTTTGTGCACTGCCCTGCGCCCGCGCACGCACCTCTGTTTAGATAAACATGGCGACGGTATTTAAATTCATGCTGTGAGTGCTGTGACTACTGCTTTGTCACTGGAAAACACAGCTGCTATCTGTGTCTAGTTTATAGTTTACATTAGGTACGCAACTAAATGAAACAACTAAAAGATACAAAGTAAATTTTGTCCATTTTTAAAAACCCTGGATGTAACATTTTACTTTGCTATGAGTCAACTACAATAAGGAGGAGATTCTTAATACACTGTGCACCAATAGCATAAGATAACAAAGTATAACAACAAGAAGCATTACTCTGACCAATATATAGTATAGTAGTTTTTGTGTTTATCGCGAACATACATACACAAACAGACAAACGCGGCGGGGGACTTATAAGAGGTAGTGATATAATAAGTTAGTGCGAGTGACCAACATCTACTAACGAATGATAACAAAACCGGGCAAGTGCGAGTCGGACTCGCGCACGAAGGGTTCCGTACCATAATACAAAAAAAAACAAAAAAAAAGCAAAAAAAAAAGACGGTCACCCATCCAAGTACTGACCACTCCCGACGTTGCTTAACTTTGGTCAAAAATCACGTTTGTTGTATGGGAGCCCCATTTAAATCTTTATTTTATTCTGTTTTTAGTATTTGTTGTTACAGCGGCAACAGAAATACATCATCTGTGAAAATTTCAACTGTCTAGCTATCACGGTTCGTGAGATACAGCCTGGTGACAGACGGACGGACGGACGGACGGACAGCGAAGTCTTAGTAATAGGGTCCCGTTTTACCCTTTGGGTACGGAACCCTAAAAATTATATCAATTCGCACGTAAGTAAATCGAAGTCTCCAGAATTCTCAAGAAATGTTAGAATGATTCTGATGTTTAGTGACAAAAACCTTACTTTGCGACATAAAAAAACCTTAAGTATCACTTGTGGAGCTGTGGTTATACCATACTTGTACCGTAAAATACCGTATCGTGTGATAATGTAATAGAAAAAGTTAATTATCCCTGCGTGATGTGGTTAAAGAGCGTCGTTTGACGGCTAACATAGGTAACTAACTAGATACTGCTGTCTCGGCTCGTTGTGGCAAATTGAATTACCTGAAAAAAAGAAAAATATATCGTTAGGATGAGGATTATATCTATAATTTACTTAAAGGTAAGTAACGAATAATTTTACACTGGTTATGTTGGTATGCGCAGATGGATTAAATATACGGGTGGCGTGGAGTTAACCGGTAGTACATACCTACCTATTTATAAACGTATTTGAATTTGTAGTTCAAATTACAGTAGGTACTTATAGATAACTAACCGTCAATGACAGAGACTTAAGGGCATTATACTAATAATTATATCACCGCCACCAGTCAACCAAAAGTATTAACAGAGACACGTAGAAAGTAGAAATAATACAAAAAGTTATTAGAAATAGTAGAAAATGAAAATTTAGAAAGTATTCACTGAAATATTATACAACTTAATTTAAGTATTGATAGTCAGTAGTAATAAAAAGCTTAAGCTTTTGTGCCTAATTTAAAACAATGAATGTTATTTTATATATTAGAGTTTATAAGTTGGTACCTATTCTCCTTCAATCTGTTATGGCGCCAAAACCCTCATAAAAGATACCACACACTTAAACAACAATAGCCATTCATTATCTTTAACAATCTAACCCTTTAATGCATCTTAAACCCCAGTCACGATTATACAACATTTAAGAAGTCATTCAACTGCCGACGCCGGGTTAGATCCACCCGATAACTCGGCACGTGGGGACTGTCCCACGATCGAAAGATAACACATAAGTTCACATAACACATGGTTTTATTTGAGGCAACCACACTACTAATTAATTTAAACCTTAAATTACAGTAATTAAAGTCATTTTTTGAATGAAATGAAAACTTGGCTGCGTTAAATAGTTTGTATACAAGTGAAATTAATGTACCCGTCGGGGATGACATTGAAAGGATTTACATCTAGAGATTTAGAGACAAAGTTCTTCCGGTTTTCTTTTAAAAAGATTTTTTAATCTAACAAACTTTTTAAATTCTTGAAATAGAAGAACAAGACACATGATATCGGTGATAATATCTGGCGTAGCATTTTCAGCTTAATTAAGTAAAGGAAAAAAAGAAACTTAAGGAATGTCCGTAGTCAACGTGGTTGTATTATGTAGTGCATAATTATTTTCCATCGTATTTTCACGGAAACTTACGAACGGAACGGGTCTTGCTATTTCAGTCAGTCTCGGTACAAAAAGCAGATACTGACATTAACTGAATTACTACTACTCCGTTGGCTCGGCGACCCAAAATGAGACTTGGCCTCCGACACAAGACAGCGCCACTTTTCTCGGTCCTGTGCGACCTCTGTGTTTGTGTAAACTGAATTAGCATGACAAATAAATAAAAATAATAATAAAATAAAATATCTTTACCTATTTCGAAGAATAGACTTCCTAGTTGTTAGTAACAGTATAATCAAAACAAATAAATTAAACTTAAATCTAAAGATTAGTGTTAGGAATAAGTAATACTTATATTAGATTTACACATTTAATACCTATTCAATGAGGGCTAGATTAATTTAATTTAATTTGCCCAATCCAATGAACGAGAATTGGGCTATCATATTTGTCAGCAATAACATTCAGAATACTGTAGCGACTGCTTCTAATACGAACGTTTCCGAGAAAATACGATGGAAAACGATTATAACCATCGCAGGTAAGCTTGACTCAGCTTGATTCTCGACAGCTTTAACTTCATTTCCTACACCATTTTTTATTCCTAATCACTAAATAAGAAACCGACACTTGTCATTCCATCTGTCCGTTTTATCGGTCTCCGATAACATCAGTCACTTGGTACTGAGTTACCGCCTTACTATGTTAATTAGAGTGATTAATCGTACCATCGCTTAGCTGAACATTTATATACCTTATTGCCTTGACATAAGGACTGTAAATTATATATTCTATAGAGCGACTGGTCGTGCAAGGAAAAGGAAGAGTGGAGGGTACCAGATCGCGCGGCAGATCACCTATGCGCTGGACTGACCAAATAAAAACCGCTGTTCGCGTACCTGATGACTGTGCCAGTGCCAGACAGTCTGCCATCAGCGAGAGATGGCGGGAGATGCGAAGAGCTGTGTGAACGCCTCAACGTGACCACGACCGCTCTGTCAATAGAGGTACGACAGAGAAGAAGAAGAATTGTAAATAATCAACTATGTTGTTAGTACTGGCAATTAAGGGCCGCTATAATAGTAGACCTTAAAGGTACCGTTCCGAATTCAGAGAGGCTACCGCGAAAACCGAAATTCGCAAATTGCGGGGATCTTTCTCCTTTACTCCAATGAAGGCGTAATTAGAGTGACAGAGAAAAATGCCCGCAAATTGTGAACTTCGATTTTCGCGGTTACAGCCCAGACTACACCACATACTACAGCAGTACTGCTGGCATAGTCTGAGTCTGAGTCAAACTGTACCTTAATAATACAGTCAGCATCCAAAGTAACAGATCAGCTAGACTACCCGTCAAAAGTATCTACCTTTCTCTAACGGCTTAATAAAAGAGATGTGTCTTGTGTCGATAAGCAGGATAAGTTAATACTTACCACCTAACGTACTTTAGAACGCGAACTGTAATGTACAGCCGTACACACTCGTACAGACCCCAAGACGAGACAGCTCGAGAACGAGAGTGTACATGCTGCTCCCTTCTCGTTGCGCTCTTCCTTGTCTCGTCTCGCGCATCTCCGATTGGATCGGAGCGGTTCCGAGACTCTCGACGAGTGTGTACAGCCGACATGAAGATTTATTTCTATTTGGAAAAGTATTCCAGGATGACAGATAATTCTGGCGCGTTGTTGCTTTCACCCGCCACTATTGATGCTGACAGTACGGTAAACGTACTAGTGACTTACACGCTAATGCCCAATAGATGACACCTTGCTGTCTCCTCTCTTGACAATGACTTAAGTTTCAAGATGACATCTACTGTTACCGCGTCAAGCACCAGTACATTTAGGCCCCCCCCCCCCACCACATCTAGCGTCTTTCGAGCGTCGGCGTCAACAACTCTATTGGCCGCTGCTCGACGCAACGTCGATGCAACTGCGCAGCGACGTCATTTTCCATAGCGATGACCAGGCGCCGACGCTCGAAAGACGCTAGATGTGGGGGGGGGGCCTTACGTTACTACTTTATACCCCATTGTAAGTCGATCAAGAGCACGTGTTACATACGTCGTAATTCGCTGTACCCTTGCACGAGCAAACTTCGTTATATTTTTACGATGTTTTTCGACACTGTTGCTATACTTTTATTTCGCCAGTACCAATTATACTCTTTTCACTGATGCGATAGCTAAAATGCTATGATTCTATGTTAACTGGCAAATTTGTAATATTCTTGCAATGGGTCAAATCGACCCTGTGCTATTTAAAGTTATTCTTTGAATAGCACAGCACCATAATCTTAAGACTGCGTCGACCGTCCAGTGGTGCCTTCATTGGGGGAATCGTATTTTCTGATAAACCAATTAATTTATGTACTCGTATAAATCCTACTGATTCCCCTACTTTAGATCTTTGTAACATATAGTTCTATTTGCTTATTTCACATTACAAACTAAACGGCAAATGGCAGCATTGGCAGCCAAATTTTTACGTTTAGTTCGACGCAGTTTTAAAATCTGCTTGTAAAATACGGGTACAAAATAAAATTTAATAGTAACGTAAACCTACCCTGTCCATTTTTCTTAGACGGATATATAGTCATATGCCTTATGGGAATATAGTTCAGAGCCGGAAACCGCTACCAACTTTTAGTATGTTGTTGGGCATAGCATTGGGTCTCCAAAACTGCCGGGAGACGGCGGCGCCGGCCATCTACTTCAGCGGAATGACGTCATCAAAATGACTCCCGCTTCGTTGCGAATATTGCATACTGCACCCAAACTATGCATAGCACATACACGTGTGGGGTATTAAATGAAAGCCAATTAAATAAACTTTATTTTATTTATACAAAGTGTACCAAAATATGCAACAGTTTAAGAGAAATTTACAAATAAATAAAAATTACGTAAAAAAATATTCGATTATTTGGTTTTTACAACCAAACCAAAAGTCGGGCGATAAAGCAATGTACTACAACATTAAAGATGACGTCTCAAGCCATACACTGATATCAATAAAATCAAAATTGGACCAAATATGTGGAAATTATGCATCAAAATGTAGATATTTGCCCATACAAATGCATAAAAGTTAAAAAAATCCAAATTGGTCATTTTCAGGATAATCCGCATAAGCTTCTAGTATGTTATTAGCAATATGACCTGGATTCTAAAACTGCCGGGAGACCATCTCTGTTGTTCCTCAGTTACAAATAATGACGTCATATAAATAATCACTGCCGAATTTCGCAAAATGTAAATTATAGCTATACCACGAGTCTCACATACACATGTGTTACATGTAATGAAAGGTTATTAAATGTATTATGATTCACTTAAACATTGTTTGTAAAAAAAATGTACGGTTTCAGAGCTAGAAACAACGAAATACCACTTTTTATGGAAAAAGTAGATATGTATCAATTTTATAGCTAAACTAAAATCGTCAATAAAATGTTGCGTATAATATTTAAAAAAACAGTTATTCAACTATATATCACAATTTAAATTTTACATTTCCGACAAAAACTGTGGAAATTCTGGAAAAAAAACTAAAGCGCCCCAACAATTCTACCTTAATGCGCTCATATTATGCAAAGAATAGTTCTAATCATCGAGTATTAAATGAATGAACGTTACATAAAATACATGAAAACGACATTTTCGAATGGAACCATAATTAAAAAAATAATAATTTACTTGATAAGTAAGCAAAATACTGTTTATTTAAGTACCTAATCTCCTCCTTTCAAAGTCGGTTAAAATGTGGCTTTTGTGACCTGGGCTACAAAGACAAATAAATTGACACCTCATTTATCAAAATCAGTTCAGTTGATTCATGTAAAAAATACATAATTATACATTTAAGCCTCGATTAGCCTTATACATACATACGTACATACATCACTGGCTCAGTGACCCAAAGAGGATCTTGACCTCTGACACAAAAGAGCGTCACTCTGCCCTATTCTGCGCCACTTCGCGTCAGTTGGGTATTTTTATAAAAGTGGAACCTTGAGTGGTGCAAGGGTTTCAAGGCTGAGCTGAGAAGGCTGGCAGAATTTTCCCTCTGATCCTCCGAAATACAGGTCACCCCTCTGGTCTGCTAACATCTACGGCCTGAGGGTTTCAACGTTAGATGCCAAGCCACGCCAGGCCATAATAGTAAAGGTCTAATTATTGAATTTTAATTTTTTGTCCGACTGCGGCAGAATTTGCTATCTATGCGTGCATGTGTAGGTACCGTTTGCATGAAAGTACTGAACTGATTTTGATAAATAAGGTGTCAATTTATTTGTCTTTGTAGCCCAGGTCACAAAAGCTACATTTTAACCGACTTTGAAAGGAGGAGATTAGGTACTTAAAGAAACAGTATTTTGCTTACTTATCTAGTAAATTATTATTTTTTTAGTTATGGTTCCATTCGAAAATGTCGTTTTCATGTATTTTATGTAATGTTCATCCATTTAATACTCGATAATTAGAACTATTCTTTGCATAATATGAGCGCATTAAGGTAGAATTGTTGGGGCACTTTAGTTTTTTTTCCAGAACTTCCACAGTTTTTGTCGGAAATGTAAAATTTAAATTGGGATATATAGTTGAATAACTGGTTTTTCAAATATTATACGCAATTTTTTTTTGACGATTTTAGTTTAGCTATAAAATTGATACATATCTACTTTTTCCATAAAAAGTGGTATTTCGTTGTTTCTAGCTCTGAAACCGTACATTTTTTTACAAATAATGTTTAGGTGAATCATAATACATTTAATAACCTTTTATTACATGTAACACATGTGTATGTGAGACTCGTGGTATAGCTATAATTTACATTTTACGAAATTCGGCAGTGATTATTTATATGACGTCATTATTTGTAACTGAGGAACAACAGAGATGGTCTCCGGGCAGTTTTAGAATCCAGGTCATATTGCTAATAACATACTAGAAGCTTATGCGGATTATCCTGAAAATGACCAATTTGGATTTTTTTAACTTTTATGCATTTGTATGGGCAAATATCTACATTTTGATGCATAATTTCCACATATTTGGTCCAATTTTGATTTTATTGATATCAGTGTATGGCTTGAGACGTCATCTTTAATGTTGTAGTACATTGCTTTATCGTCCGACTTTTGGTTTGGTTGTAAAACCCAAATAATCGAATATTTTTATACGTAATTTTTATTTATTTGTAAATTTCTCTTGAACTGTTGCATATTTTGGTACACTTTGTATAAATAAAATAAAGTTTATTTAATTGGCTTTCATTTAATACCCCACACGTGTATGTGCTATGCATAGTTTGGGTGCAGTATGCAATATTCGCAACGAAGCGGGAGTCATTTTGATGACGTCATTCCGCTGAAGTAGATGGCCGGCGCCGCCGTCTCCCGGCAGTTTTGGAGACCCAATGCCATGCCCAACAACATACTAAAAGTTGGTAGCGGTTTCCGGCTCTGAACTATCTCTGCGACCGTTTCCCATAAGGCATGGCACTAATAATTATATTCGTTGGTAAACCCTCTATTTTCTTGTGCTTTAATAATAGTTTTCCCTATATTAGTTTTCACTTCACCGATCACAGTTTTATAGCATTTCATACGGATTTATGGCCGGACACAGCATGCTCGTCGCATAAAATAGTCATAAGCTAAAACTTGGGTCATGAAATCTAGCGTAGGTAATATTTATGAAATTACATACGAATTTTGCAATTGCAGAGTTCAGAAGAAAAACAGAACTATAAGCCTCAGTTTTACTTCATTAAAGATTACCTGGTATTAGGGGCCTGCCCTGCCTTTTTAGGGTTCCGTACCCAAAGGGTCCGTCCGTCCGTCCGTCCGTCTGTCACCAGGCTGTATCTCACGAACCGTGATAGCTAGACAGTTGAAATTTTTACAGATGATGTATTTCTGTTGCCGCTATAACAACAAATACTAAAAACAGAATAAAATAAAGATTTAAATGGGGCTCCCATACAACAAACGTGATTTTTGACCAAAGTTAAGCAACGTCGGGAGTGGTCAGTACTTGGATGGGTGACCGTTTTTTTTTGCTTTTTTTGTTTTTTTTTTTGCATTATGGTACGGAACCCTTCGTGCGCGAGTCCGACTCGCACTTGCCCGGTTTTAAATATAGCTGACCGAATAAAGCGTAGGTCTACGTTTCAGGTTGGGCACTAAAGTTTTTTTGTATGTCCGGATGTTCTCCTCTACAGGTCGCATACCCTATCTCAACCGATGCTCGGGATATTTTGTGAGGATTTTTTTCGGTTCAGTTACTTCAGTTTTTTCTTGAAACTTATCTAAATGGCGGAGCCATGAGGGTTCGCGAGGCCTACAGCTCACAGATCCACTAGTTCATTTCTAGGTAAAAAAAGAAAAAAACAGTTAAATCTTTTTCCATCACCGATCTCCTAAAGCCAATCCATTGTAAGAATCACTTGGCCGCGGCCATAAAAAGATCGTAACTTGCACCTCACACGCCTCGCGAACATTTGACGTATTCACTCGTTTAGTGTACACAGCTCGTATCGTAAAAAGGAGGGATTGTACTTGGGATTTTGCCTCGCAAAACGGCACAGAAGAAATAATAGTACTACCGTACAGAAAGGACACTTCCTACAAACCCGAAGTTTGACAGCGGTTCAGAGTCGAATCTTGCTATCCCTTTCTAATATGTGGCACTATCCCTTTCGGCTATTTAGGGTTGTCAAAATTCAAATGATTATCTTAACTGTGGTCGTGCACGCAAAAGGAATTCAAGTGGTGCCAACCCTAATAATTACTCGGAGCAGTCAGGCTCCTCACTGAAAACGGTCAGCCGGATCTTTTTTAAGTAGGTACTTACCTGTTTCCTGATTTAGTGACAATGAACCGGCGGCTGTTTTTTTTTTTAGTTTTTTGTTGGCATGATGATGAAATGGAATTATCTACTTAATTAATTTGTAAAAAGAAAACAAAAATTAATCAATTCACATTCAACTGAATCGGCTTAGAGAACCACAAGACCCAAATTTACCCGCATACTTTAAATATAGACTTGGAATTCCTCTAAAGCTTTTTTTGAGTATATATACCTACAACTGTGGAACGATATACTTTTAGAATTCTCAAAGTAAGTGCATTTATTTCCCAACTTAAGTTTGCCCGGGTCCATGATTTAAGTTTTTTCCAAAAAAATCAACCCTCGATAACCTACCCTACGAATATAAACGGTCCAATGGAATCACTTCAACGCGCCGTATGTGAGGCCCATAAAATTGTCGTAACCCTGTATATTAAGAAAGGTTTTGAACTCGATTGTGACTTCTGGCTAGTATAGTTTGAACTTTATGTCTGACTTACATGGATTTCCGTAATTAAGAAAGACCTAGAGAAAGAATATAGACCCAACGACGACCCGGAACAGATATAACTAGTGAAAATTGATTAGGAGAGCCGACCCCAAATAAAAGTGGGATAAGGCCGGAAGAAGATAGTTCGAACTTTATATTGTTGTTTGTAAGTGTCAGAAGTCCTACCGCCAACATCGAAAAATCGAAGAACGTTATCTGCCTGTCTACTACTCTTGTATAATCTAGTAACAGAGATATAGATAAAGAAATTTCGAATTTCGTTCTTCGCGCCAGGGCGTTGGATATTAAAATGCAAATAGATATGTTGAAATTGTATAGCTGGTTGAAATAAAACAGTATTGTCTTACCAAACCGCTTTTCTTCACTCTTAAACAAATAGGTACATAGTACAATAGAGTAAAAAGTGTTTAAACTAGACCTCGGAGACCTTCAGAGATTCAGGCCATTTCAAACGTACCCAAATGGTCCGTACGTTTGTGAATAACCCTGATCATAACCCTGAACTGCCCGTCACTACTAGGGTAAGTACGGTTGCTAAATCAAAATGCTTTAGTGCGGGGAAATGGTTTACGGTAGCCAGTGGCAGAATGGCTTTGGCGAATATCAAACTGAAGAGGGTTCGAATCCTGGGGCGGAATTAAAAATTTTGAAATAGGTATCTTCTTCTTTGTCGTCACACTATTGTGGTCGTGGTCGTCATATTAGGGCTGGTGGTAATTAAGCTTCAAACTTCTGTGAACAACGCTTCCTAAGTTACTTTGGCCATATAATGAGAAGGGGAGACGAAAGTTTGGAAAGGTTAATCGTTGTTGGTAATACTGATGGCAAAAGGTCACGGGGCCGTTCACCAGCACGATGGACTGACCAACTCAAAGGCAAGGAACCATCTCAGAAATTCTATGACGTGGTGAGGAAAGCGATGGACCGGAATCGATGGCGATGTGTTCGTGCCCGAACAAAACCCACCAACCACGATCATCAGTCATGATGGATGCGACCAAGAAGAAGTAAGTACGTATGTACCTACGTACCATCAGGTTTGGAACCCATACTGACTAATTTGAATTCAGCTTTATCGGATGTCTTATACATCCGTTTGAAAAAATGTTTATAAAACTAAAGACTGAGCTCCGCCTCCTATTATAAAGATCGGTTAAACAATCATAACAGAACAATGACTAATAAGACATTTATTTTGTTAATGTAGATGTTTTCGATATGGCCGCAAAATATTGCCTGTTTCATGTTATTCCAGTGGATTACAAAACTTGAGTCATGCCCCGTTCACATCTATTCTAATAGCATTCAAGTCCAGTGATCGAATCCAGCACTGGATTCGAATCGTTTGCATTCATTCCAATCATTTTCGTCATCCAGTGAATGTATGGAGACTGTGGCTGGAGCCTATCCTTGAAAATATAGTCTAGTTTACGAGTATATTAATATAGTACTTACAGGACGTCCCACAACTTTGCCACATGGAGCGGAAGTACTTTAAACACTGTAGATAGTAAATTTTACTGAAAGAAGACTTAATTTTTATTTTTAAAACAATACGAACTGCATTCAAAGAATTTTTATATAATCGCCTGTCTGAACCGGTAATCGAACCCGCTATATATATGTGGTAATGAAAAAGCCTCCTCTTAAGGTCACGTTAAACTGGTGCCTCGCAAAATACTCGTCTGCGCTCGCGCAGCGTGCTGTCTTATTTCATCGCGATCTCCATTATTATAGAGCTAAATCCGTTTTTTCATCGCACCGTAATGAGTGGGCGCGCCGCCGGCCGGCCGCTATCTTAATGAAATCCAACCCGTATTTTCTGCAAGGCTACGATTTTACACCGTATTTTATTGTTTACGAAAAACATGGATGAAAGGATTGTACAAAGTGCCTACCGCGAACCACGTTCACGAGATGCATCTCTGTCGCACTTGTAAATTCGTACGTAAGTGTGACAGGGATGTTGGTGTTGCCACACGTCGAACGTGGTTCGCGGTAGATCCTCAGATTTCCTGTAGGTCAAAGATTAGAATTTCACTAGGTAAATATCACTACACCTTATAAAACAAAGTCCCCCACCGCGTCTGTCTGTTTGTGTGTTTGTATGTTCGCGTTAAGCTCAAAAACTACTTAACGGATTTTCATGCGGTTTTCTTCTATTGATAGAGTGATTCTTGAGGAAGGTTTGTGTATAATTTGTTAACCCGTGCGAAGCCGGGGCGGGTCGCTAGTATTCTTACATAACACATATTCTTACATTCTTAGTAGTTAATAATAATAATTGTACTGGTTTCTGCAGTTTAAAGGATGACAAACGCTAGAAGGATCAGGGTTCGGGCCATCCGATAGTTCAGTTTTCTTTCAGCATCACGTCATCATCACCGATCACGTCTCATAGAAAACAAAGAGTCAGATGGCTCAGCCCGGACCCGGACCCTTCTAGCGGGAGTCATCCTTAAAAACCGAATGAAAACTTTAAGTAACAATTAGAAGGCGCGCGAACTCGCATGCGATTTTAGTTACATTGCGGACCATTGAGGTTACAACAATTCAGCCGACAGATCAGATAACGCAATCTAATGAAACTCGCATGCGAGTTCTCGCACTGTCTAAATGAGCCCTTAAGTATGATAATACTGTTACTTATTCTGTGCCTTAAGCAAGTTTTTACTATCACAAATTGTTAACGTTCCTACCGATCAGAGTTTAGATAGCAATAGACAACACAAATGTTTTTATTTTTTATATCCACATGCTTGACTGGTCAGAAGTATGATGCAATGGCGTTATTCACGTGATAAAATATACGTCACTTTCTAACACCGCTGATTGAAAGAGACAGACTGCAATTTATCGTCGATAAGTGCGACCATCATAGCCGTACCGGTCACACTAGCCGCTTGATTAGTTTTATTTAATTAACGAGTTAAAAGCGCATAGTTTTTGCTCACGCAGCTCAAGGTATAGAACCTTGGAAAATAAACGAACAACACAGGAAACTTAGGTGGTTACTATATTTTAACTAGTTCGCTCACGCCTTGACATAGTAAAATAAGTAGTTTATCTTCTCACATAGTCTAGTAACGTAACAGCGCACTAAGCTGTATATGTAGGGCATAGACTAGGAATCCTCTAGACGGAGTTTAGAGCAATTATTTCATGCAACCGATGATACTAAAAATGCGCACTGAGAGAAAAGGACAACAAAAACACACTTAGAATTACAAAAATAAACTAAATCCGGGGACAAGGAGAGTTAACTAATAGGAACAAATTGACTTTTGCAATTTCTATTAGTTCTTGCAATTTCTATTATCTGTTTGTTGAAATTAGATTTAGGATTACTGAGCTGTGTGTAGAAATAAATAAATTTTACAGAAATAGTGAAACGTCTATAATTACTCATTATTAAACTTTTATTTTTTCCCCCAGTACAGAACTGTTTTTTGATTCCTGGTTTAGTTTACTAATGATTTTTCTCTCAGTGCGGGGGTGCGCGGGACGAGGTGAGCGAAGTCCCGTGCTGTGATTGGTCCGTTCAAACGATGAACCAGTTCACGGACGTCACACAAAGACACTTTCGACTCGAATATGGAGTAAAATTACCGTATGCGTGGCAGAGGGGGTAGCGCGACTATGCTAAGTCTGGAGGATGTTTTGTCTGTGGTGTAGGGAAACTACTTGCACGTGTGTACCCGTGTATATGTATGAAGTAGGCTCCAGAAGAAAGAGAAAACGCAGATCCTAATAGCTTTAGTTCACACAATTTTTTTTTTGCATAATTATTTTGTTTGTAAATAGTTAACATCTAAATATAAAAAGATCACTATTCCGAAACTTTAATTTAAAGGTCGGATCACCGACCGGATGCGTATGCTTGGACTTCTCTCACGAGGATCTATGAATTACAACGTACACGTGCTCGTGCACGTACGCACACGCAGTCGTTGTGCACAGGCTTTCCAATCTCATCGTCTGGCTTTGTCCGTACTTGGCCCTGCCTATTCTTTAGCATATTTTACTCGTTTCCATTAACTATTCTTAGCATTTTCAGACAACAACGGTTTCACTCCCTTGAATTGGCGACATGTTTGGGGCCCGTCGGGGGTCCTTCGTCACGCTCGAGTGCTCGCGGCGGCTGCACTTCGTGCACTGTACGTGCACTGGTCAGTCGCCAATAGCGACTAAAAATTCAAGTGAGTGAAGCCGTTGTCGTCTCATCAACATCATCTCAGCCATAAGACGTCCACTGCTGAACATAGGCCTTCCCCTTGGACCTTCATACGTGCCGGTTGGAAGCGACCCGCATCCAGCGTCTTCCGGCGACCTTAACAAGGTCGTATGTCCATCTTGTGGGTGGACGTCCTACGCTGCGCTTGCTAGTCCGTGGTCTCCACTCGAGCACTTTTCGACCCCATCGGCCATCTTCTCTGCGTGCAATGTGGCCTGCCCATTGCCACTTCAGCTTGCTAATCCGGTGGGCTATGTCGGTGACTTTAGTTCGTCTACGGATCTCCTCATTTCTGATTCGATCACGTAGAGAAACTCCGAGCATAGCCCTCTCCACAGTTGTCGTCTAAACAGTTTAAAATATGTCTCATGAAAGTTTAATTTCGATTATTCTTAGCATATTTTACTCGTTTCTATTAACTCTGATAAGTACAGGGAACTCATTTGTCCGAACACTCGTTACTGCGCGCATTGCAGATCTAATCTAGCCAGTAGCTATGCCAGTAGTTATGCGAGTTGACCAGTGGCTGGTCGAGTTAGCCGGCCAACTGTTCGGATCTACATTTTGATACAAGAAATGCGTAATTAATTTACTTAAGACTGGTATACCTTATCAGGCGTCTGTGGACGAATGCAATTCTCAGTGCTTGAAATGGAGACACTCTCTGTCGCACTTAGTTATTTAAATAAAATAACGTAAAGACGATGCCTTGTGTAAAAACCGGGCAAGTGCGAGTCGGACTCGCGCACGAAGGGTTCCGTACCATAATGCAAAAAAAAAACAAAAAAAAAGCAAAAAAAAACGGTCACCCATCCAAGTACTTTGCATTTTTTTCCGTTTTTTTTTTTGCTTTACGGAACCCTTCGTGCGCGAGTCCGACTCGCACTTGCCCGGTTTTTTTATTTTTAGTATTTGTTGTTATAGCGGCAACAGAAAATTTCAAAATTTCAACTGTCTAGTTATCATTAGATACAGCCTGGTGACAGACAAACAGTGGATTCTTAGTAGGTAATAGATTCCCGTTTTTACCCTTTGAGTACGGAACCCTAAAAAATACACCAGCAAATCGTAAAATTACAACATAATCCTCTTTCGGCAGTCGAGTACGTTACTTACTGGTCCAAGTACAACGTTTAATTCCTCTAAACGCGAAATCCCACGGCGTATAAGCATCCGATGAATGCAACTTTTTGTACCAACGACTAAACGCCATTTTAAACCCTACTGCCATGCTATTAAGGTATATTTAGGGTCAATCGAGAGTCTTCGTTTGTACCAAGCCCGCTAAGTAGCCAATATGAATCTTACTGTAACGGAATAAGGTCTAGTTATTGAAACATATGCATGCGCATACCGGAATGCAAGCGGGCTTCCTTCATGCAAGCAATTTTAAAGAGACTTAAATACTGTTTAAAATGGAAAAAATCGTGATTCTCATAATCTGAAGTCACAAGAACATAGCCGCCGCCGTAAAAGTTACACTCTCATTTAATGACATTTTATAATGCTGAAGTGACATGAAATGTGGCATGATCATTCAAGTAGGTACATAACGTACACATATTGTAATTTGTAATACCTACAAAGAGCAAAAAACCGAGTAGATGCTTTACATACATACAAATCTTCTATCCTGAAATATATGAAAATCCTAGCGTAAAGGTGCATTGATTATTGTAATATTTCAGTGGTATCTCTAAAAACTAAAGATCATATTTTTTCCCCCTGTAAAAGGAATGTTTTAACTACCTATTAATTGCACTGTTTCTGTGTTTCTTTACCTTTTAAGTAGCTAAAATACAGCAAATGGTCTGAACTGAACTAACATCTTCACTGACCCTCGGTAGACCTTATGACTTTGTAATAAGGATTATGTACTGTCGATTATCGTTTCACTATAGTACCTACTCCATATCAGTTCATGTGAGAACGTTGCTGCATTTCCACGGACCCCTATTAGCCCCGAGAGATCGGTTCCGTCAGGATTGATTACCATTCGATTACACGAATTGACTGAGGACAGGTCTTGGGAAACGAGGAGCGGGTAGCGGATATATAAAACGCTGTTAAGGTGACTTTCGGATTTCAAGTGCAGCTGCATTAGGGTAACATTCCATTTCTGACCGCAGCTGCACTACTAGTACTAAACGCGTCAGTGTTATTGTCAATTTCCATAGTACAATGTATGGTGGTTCTGATGTCGTTGGAAATGAACTGTCACCTTTACTGTTGCGGCGCAGCGTCGTTGTGACGGCACTGTATCTGTCAAGTTTCTTGATAAAATGAGTGACGGAGGAATTAACGTCATAATCGCAACATAAATGCGGCGGCGAACGTAAGAACCCTACATATGTGACCTCAATTTTTTCAATACAAATAAAATAAGGTTGATTCATTCACGACTTAAAACAGTTAAAACCATCTTTCTCATCATCTTTAGGTTCTCATGTTTAAGTACAGTCCGTATCCGTTCTGAGCAAACAAAACATGCGTCACCAAATCATTATTTCGAAGACAATTTTTTTCTAAAATAAATAAAATAAATAAATAAATATTATAGGACATTCTTACACAGATTGACTAAGTCCCACAGTAAGCTCAAGAAGGCTTTTGTACCAAATTAAGAGCGCAAGATTTACATATTCATAACAACATACTTTACATACTCGTAAAAACATTTGTATTTTGGTGATTAAAATCCTGTTATAAAAGATTAGATATTAGAATACATAGCACGCTTTCCAACAATCCGCTCCGCTATCACAAGACCACATCCTTACTGAATTAAATGCTGTTTAAATACGGCTTAAGCTCAGTACAGTCGTCTTAAAATAAATTGCTTTTTTATTGTTCGTAAATCAGGCGTGTCGTCGACAACTGTACTTCGAGGATTTAGCTTCAGATAAATTGAGAATTAATTGTAAAGTAATTACTGTGATTTCTGTTTCGAAATAGAACTGTAAATGACACAAGAGTAATTTAAAATAGCGTTGTTTTTCCTGGTAAGAGGTACAGATGTAGTGCATAATTATTTTCCATCGTGTTTTCACGGAAACGTACGAATGTGTGCTATTTCAGTCAGTCTCGGAACAAAAAGTACTGAGGTTGACTGAAGTAGCATGACAAATTAAATACGAATGTTCCTGAGAAAATACGATGGAAAACAATTATGCACTACATCGGTTAGTTACCTTCTTATTACCTAATTGTTACGTACCTAGTGCCTAGGTACTAACTTTTTTCATTGCACTTGAATGTCGTGTTGAAAGAGGAATTTACTATTTATCCTCATAGTCATTTTCACAATTATTATTTAATTTATTAACGTTCTTATTTGATTCTTTATCTGGCAGTATTTGGGCAAGTAGGCTTTAATTAAAATTGTGAATAAAATGTAACAGATTTTCAAAATCCGAATGCAACTGACGCTCAACATGCGGCAGCAAAAACTGACCAATTAGGGGCCGTCGTGACGTGAGCTCTGCTTTGGGCACAGCTTTTTGTAGTTGTTACAAAAAGCTCGGGACTCGTTGGGGCAACTTCATACATAATAATCATTTTAATAAGGATTTTGTATTGTTACATGTTTGACTCGTTTAATGATAGGTAAAGTAAGAGTAAGGACGCTGAGGACGAAGAAATGTGTACAATTCATCATCAGCTTTCTTTATCAAAAAGTAGTTTTATATACTGCCGATTCCTGTGTTTTATACAGTATGTGTTTGACCATGGGGCTTTAATTCCAGGGCTTGATTTTACTCGCTAAACTGAGTTACTTTTACTATGGGACCAACCCTAAAAACCCTAAAACCGGGGAATAAATTTTAGCTTATCCATAGAAAACGTCGACATCTGATCAGCCAAAATGTATGAAAAAGTAAAAAAAAAATCGGGCTTTCGGGGTTCGTGCTGCCATAATAAAAGTAGCTCAGTTTAGCGAGTAGAATCGAGTCCTGGATTTAAAGCCCCATGGTCAGTAACACCCTGTATAAAAATCTCAATAAAATAACCTTTCTGGCGAGTCCTGTAGCAATGCAGCCGGGTGCAGTATTGCAGTATGAAATTACTGCCGACTGCATCACTGCCACACATTTCTAAACCGATGTTGCTGCCCGGATTTTTTTGCGGCGCCAATGTAATCAGCAGTAATGTCGCGCTCCAATACTGCAATACCTAATTCTGGTGCAGTCTGAATCCGAATAGTACCTTTAAGATGATGAAGTGCATCTATTTATTCTAAATCATGCTGTAGGCAACATCCTACTTAGCCCATTTAAGTCCTACTTGACTTTACAAACAGACCTCTTTGCCTCAGGCACAACTATTATACAGTCGCCGTCAGATATATCGGAGCAGCCAAGGTGTTCACAAATATCTGAACACGCCTCTATTGTCAAGGCATTAGAGTGCGCGTTCAGATATTGTGAACACCTTGGCCGCTCCGATATATCTGATGGCGACTGCACAATATTACATCCATTCGTGTCTAGAATCAGCTAAGTAAATAGACAAGAGGAATGACATAATAACTCTTGTAAATGGTAGAATTACTCAGTTGCCGTTCCCATCGCTTTATGGCTCCTCTACACGATGGGCCAACGCCGGCCACTCCAAGGGACGCAGACTTGCGGTAGAATGAGATAGCAATATTACTTGCTCCCTCTAACGCATGGCTGCGTCCCTTGGAATAGCCGGCGTTGGTCCATCGTGTAGAGGAGCCATTAAGTGTAAATCGCTACAAACTAACTAGGTATAAGAGCACTCTTCAGTTAGGGGCATTTTACAAAAAAGTCTAGCAGGCTATAATGAACTGAACTAATGGCCCCTCTACACGATGGCCCAGCGCGGGACCAGTGAGATGGCCATGCGATGGTTAACATGGATCTGCCATCATTCCAATAGGAGATGGTTCCAATCTCCTTTTGATACTCGTAACATAAGTAGCTTTGATTCGGGCAATGAAAGTCACTTTTACATTAGATACGACTTGGATATCAGTCTCATATCAAACAGATATCTGACAAGAGGACCTGCTGAATTGCTCATTATGTCATCCTTTTCGCGATTTCGGGGTTGGTCCCATAGTAAAGTTATTCAACCTCAACCAACTTTTGCTCGGTCGTCAGAGACGCGATGAACAGCCACCATTGGAGGCAGATCACAAAAACTAGATGTGGATGTGGAGCATCCACATCCATCGATGACCACGATCCTCAGTCATGAGGGAGCGACCACATAGAAAGAGATTCACCCCTCAGAGTTTGGTCAGTCATAACAAAAGCAACCTGTATACACATTTCAAAAGTAGAAACCTTCATACGGAGATATATGTTATATTACGTCATCGATGTAAATATCGTCATTACAGTGGACCGGACGGGACGGTAATGGCAAAATTACATGTCTGCCCACTCGTCATTATTTACGTAAAAGCTTGGCGCTCATTATGACCGATTTAGTGAGATAAAAAGCTCGCAAGGTGCTTTCGGGTACTTCTGAAAGTTTTTGGACTACATTTTAATTGCTCTAATTTTTGTTGGTCTCCAACCACTGGAGGGCTACTTTTTCTTTAGTAGGGGAGACCGAGGTGAGTTGTGACAGAGGAGAGTTGTGACATTGTCGATTTTTTCGAATCTATTAACTAAAAACTAGGTCGCAATAGCGCGCGTTTGTTAGTTCAAGTTGCGAGCTAACAAACGCACACTGTTGCGAGCTCACTAACAGTTATTAGATTCCAAAAAATCGTCAATGTTACAACTCTCCTCTGTCACAACTCACCTCGGTCTTCCCTATACATACACACATCTATTTCAGTTTATAATTGTGTCTACGCTTTTTTTATTTGGACATTTTTTATGTCTACTCAGACAAGCTTTACGATCCTAAGAAAAAAGTGTCCTAAGAATTTGATTTCCATTCCGTTACCATATTTCATACACGAAAAATATATGAAAATTTTGGGACACCTTTTTTTCTCCTATTATCCTATTAGTATCGAAAGAGCATAATTCTGAGTAGAAATAACATAAAAATATCCAAATTTTAATAAAAATATGGCCATGTATATTTAAATATAAATGGCCAAAGTAAGGGGTTTTTAGGAATTACCCGGCTCTCCTCGAAATTGATAAGCGACTTTTTACCCGCTCTTAATGAGGTTCATATTGATTTGGTGCCTTAACTTATTGAAATTTTATTTACCCATAAATATTTATACAGTAGGTATTTAAGATTCAACAAGTATCGCCAAAGTTTGATGGAGAGGATTTTAAGTGGCCGTTCGTTAAAATTACTTGGTTATTAAGTTGTTCGTTGCTTACAATTAGGTACAGGCCTTGTTTAAAATTAATGGATGACTCACGCTAGACCGGGCCGGGACCGGGCCGGAGCTTCCAGCGATTCGTTTTCTATGGAAAGCACCACCGATCACTTGAGCCGTTATGGAAAATGTCATGTCGGACGGCTCGGCCCGGGCACGGCCCGGTCTAGCGTGAGTTATCCTTTAAGACGTAAGAAGGTTCAGGTAAGAATAAATATTGTGTATATATATCATATCGGCCGAGATATTGCTGACAAAAGACTTCCCTTCAGGCTAGCTCATAGACTACCCATCTCTAGTATTCATTATTGGAACAATATATTCCAGACATGTTTATTTGCACTATGTTGTTTAACTCAGATGATAATGAATATGTTCTGCGCAGCGGGATGCGCGCGAGCGCAATAGGTGCGCAGACGCAGATATGTTTATGACGATTTCATAGTTATGATGGAACCTAGTATAATAGGGATGATCGTACGTTGTATGTTGAATTTTATGACAAAATCTAGTTAAAGAGGTAGAAACTGAGCAATTTATCACAAAATATTGAAAGAAAATGTATACACGACCTCAAAGAATCGACTTTTAAGCTTGTAGGTATATAAATTCTTAATTTTAAAAAGATACCATTTAATTACTTCAACTTTATTAACAAGTGCGAGTCGGACTCGCGCACGAAGGGTTCCGTACCATAATGCAAAAAAAAAAACAAAAATAAGCAAAAAGAAAACGGTCACCCATCCAAGTACTGACCCCTCCCGACGTTGCTTAACTTTGGTCAAAAATCACGTTTGTTGTATGGGAGCCCCATTTAAATCTTTATTTTATTCTGTTTTTAGTATTTGTTGTTATAGCGGCAACAGAAATACATCATCTGTGAAAATTTCAACTGTCTAGCTATCACGGTTCGTGAGATACAGCCTGGTGACAGACGGACGGACGGACGGACGGACGGACGGACGGACAGCGAAGTCTTAGTAATAGGGTCCCGTTTTACCCTTTGGGTACGGAACCCTAAAAAAATCATTGTATTTTACAGTCAAAATTAAAGTTTCACTTATTAGCTAAAGATTACAACAGTATTTTTTCTATATGTCTGTATCATAATATACAGGTTGTGTAGCCAAAAAGGCTACTTTATGTATCAAACTATTCATATATTTAATCCTGGTCATTCCGGTACCAAAAATGTACCTTAACCCAATATTAGCTAATCTACTTTAATAAAACTCATCCAGAATTAATTATAAATAAATAAAAATAAATAAATTTGGCCATGTGATCGTCTAGTGAAATTAATACGTTGTGAACCTTAGTACCCTTCGTCTTTTATGTACAGACTGATTAGATTTGGATTTAAAATACTACCCCTAAAATACCCTATGTAATTGTAAATATTTCTACTGTATTTCTATATTATAACACTATCATATGAAAAAAATTAAATAATAAATTATATTTTTTAGAATTTATCTTCTACCGAGCCCTACCGTGACCAGTTACCATGAACAGTAGTGTAAGCCCTTGTTGTTTGTAATTATATTTTCCTTTTATATCCATTCGCTAATCTAGCTAGCTAAAGGAAAATATGTATATGTAAATGTTGCAAAAATTAATACGTACAAACATACTTTATCTACTGTCACGCCTCGGATGAAGTCGGGTCTCTAAACTAAATAATACCTATTTGTTGTTAATAGGTATTCCTAAACACTATGTAATATTTACTTTTATCTGCGTTTCGGAACCTATTTTCAGACAAGAAGAAACGCCAAGAAACTTATCTGAATATACTATAAATGTATGGAATACTGAAGCGATCGTCTAATAAACATGACTTTTTAACCCTTAGATACCCAATATAGAAAAGCTCAAATTGTCACTAGTGAACTGCTTCGCCTGTCACTAGCTCCCTATAACAAAATTATTTAGTATGTCCTCAAATAACTTTGTTCCCCTATCTCACCAAATATAAAAATGTATTACCTTTAAATCATATTTAATATACGAGCCTCAGTAACCCATCCATATGCTACTAAAACTAGACTTTAATTTATTCTGTATTTTAAAACAATTAACTCTCTAATGATTTTAACACTGTATGTAACTAAAATACATGTGAAAGAATAAATAATAATAAAGAAAGAAATAATAATTAACCCTAACACCCAAATAATGACTCTACCCTAACTCTACCCCAATTTCACCTATTCTAATGTGTAAGACTAGAAGCGAACCTCTAGTATTACAGGGGGGGGGAAGTGTGTGAGAGGGACCCTAATTTAAGCTGTAAACGTTCGGCCGACAAAACCGAGGTATTGCAAACCCTAGTGTCTGTGTAATTTGCCTCCCTCCGCAGTATAGGCCGTAGCCAAGGGTACTGACGAATAAGGCGCCCTATTCCAAATATAAAATGTGAATATATAAATATATATAACAAGACCACGCTTCTTCAATTACCAACAGATTTCAGTGAGTAAAGATTACTCTTAATGATCCACACGTGAGATCCTCACATCCCTCTGTCAGACCTTGAAGATAACGTAAGAGGTATAATCGTCACCTGTGTAGGTAAAAAGGTTGACGCCAGGCCCCTCTCGCGACCTGGACCTAACACTCTACTGGATTCCCGGAAAAGCCTGCTTATCACCGCTAGGTTAGGCGTTTTCGGTTGATTGACCGTGCAATCAGACACTAATCTGGCTCTAAAACACAAAAACACCAAAACACACGTAAGTATTTACACTGAACTAGCAATTGAACAGTCTGACAAAAAGCAGCATAGTAGCTACGTAATGTCAAACATTCAACCGTAAAAATAACACCTTTGTTTTAACGTCTACGGGCGAGCCAGAGATCGTGACAATCCGACGGACAAAAATAGAATAAAACGTTCCCAGCTTGGCGTGGGGGTATTTATAACCATAAAAGACATTAACGAAACGCGTTTGACGCATTTTACGCGTTAGGCGCACTTCAAAATAAAAACTTTGTTATTTATTTCCTTTAAACTCGAGTTCCAATCTTGAGTAGTTTTAGCAAAGAGATGTGAATCCCATAAGACAAGCAAAGTCAAAAGAAACCCCTTGCCTCGGAAATCAAGACAAAGCCACTCTCTAACAGATGGCGCCACTCTCTTGATATTCAACAATTCTAATGCACATCAATGTAAAAAAACATGGATCAAAACACATGGCGTTCCAAAATTAATAAAAATCATTTATGTCTATATGTAAATATATATGTTTTATTGATATTTTTATACATTTTCATCTTTAGTTTCAATACTGCGTCAACAGATGGCAGCATAATCTTCGTGACTACAAAATTCACCGACAGTAATTCTCTATACACATTCCATTCTCTTTGGATTCAGCGAATCAGTTTTTCTGATTAATGGCCCACTACAAACTTGACTCAGTTAAGTTTTTGTTTGTTGTTTCGAATTTCTCGTGAGAATGTTTTGCTGTTATTTAAAATTAATTTACTGAATGCATATATTATAGTTACTTACATGTATTTATTTTAATTAACATTTGTATATAATAATTGAGGTTTTAAAGTTTATGAAAATAATATAGATCGATTGATCAGCTGTGTCAATCATTATTTATGTTAACTAGATCAGCTAGTGCGTCTAGTTACAGTTGCTTCCTCTAACAGGAGCAATAAATTAAACTAAAGGCTGTACTCCTCAAACTGAATTTGTTCAGCAGCTGTTAAAAATTATGAATCCTTTAGACTTTCTCTTTTTCATACAAAATAAATATTGCCTTCAATGTACGCTGACATCAGTGTGTTTGACGTTACTTGTCACGCTTTTAACATAACAAAATTTGCAATACATTGCGTCTTAGAATAAACTTGAAAGTGTAATAAAAATCAAAACATGAGTTATTTTCAAAAGTTGCTGAACAAATGTTGGTCAGTTTGAGGAGTACACTAGTACAGCCTACAGTTTAATTTATTGCTCCTGTTACAGAAAACACACTGTATAGCATTAAAGCCCTCTGTATGGATCATAATATATAACTGTAATACATACGTACCAGTAAAAAAAATGCAAAAGTAACCTAATATAAAAGGCTGAATGCACCCAAAAGCTTGAAAACTTCTTAAAATTTCATAACTGTCTAACTAAAGTTACCATGAAACGTATTTTCTACGACATTACCATACTTTACGGGACCTACTTTACTTCACCCTCCCCCTATCAAAAACTTACCTTAACACAAAGAAATAAGAGTTATTTTTTAAAGTAAGTATGTTTTTAAAAATCTGAAAGGGCTCGCATTCATCAAATAAATGGGTTTTGACAGTTTTATTCTTTCATAGTGTCTGGCGTAGGCTGCTCGCATACGTACAATTCTATTCTTTATGAATTGTACAATAAACGTTTTGAAACTTTTAAACAACAGATGTATAAACATTATAAGCCATTATAAACTAGAATAGATTAGTTTATTGTGTATATACAGTAGACTAATTTAGTTCATAAGACTTTTCGGCACTGCTAATTTTATTGATACAAAAAATCGTCCCACACAAGTTTGCGTATTATAATACTTATAATTGCCATTACTCATATTTTTAGGCGTGAAAAATTAATGCTTGAGACGTAAAAGTAGTAATTAAATATAATAGCATTATACGTGTAGGTATAGTTTTTGTTAACTTTTGCAATTTGATTTATAATGTGGGTTTGGGCCGTGTTTTTACGCCACACCTACAATTTCGCTAATTATTTACACCGAGATATTGTATAGACACGAGAACTTTACAGCATTACAACTACAACTAACGATAATTTCTACTAGTAGATACATATTTGTACTCTTACCGATTTACTGCATAAACATTTTTTATGTGGGTTTTGGTTGCTTTTTTGTCAGTGAATGGAGACAAGAAATTATTGCTTTCCGCCATATTTATCTTGAATTCCGTTAAATTTGGCATATAATTAGGTACATTTAAGGAAATGATATCGCATAAATTTCGTAAATTGGCGTCTTTTTCATACATATTTTTTTTTTTTTGTTTTATGCATTTTTAGGGTTCCGTAGATGTAGATGTAGATGTAGTGTAGGGACGCCCGGCCGGAAGCAGGCGGGCTGTCGATCGCTTGTCGCGTTCATTCAGCCCGGTTCCCTGGAGTTGGAGCTGCAGGTTACTGTCCCGGCGGCATTCCCACACTATTCTCCTCAAATCTTCTTGTTTTCCTGCAGAACAGAAGGACATCTTTGAGTTCGACGTCCTTTAGTTCACTTTCTTCTAGTGTGTCTCTACCGAATGTATTATATCGCGGTGCCGCGTACATAGTACATTCTGCTAGTAAGTGTAAGCTGGTCTCCTCCTTACCACAATGTGGACAGGAGGCGTCTCTACTAATTTCCATTATCTTAAGGTGTCTGTTGAGAGTATTGTGACCTGTAATGATACCTGTCAGTAGTCTCAGACTGCTCTTACCTAGTTTCAAAAGATACCTGGTTCTCCTGTGGTCTATACCTTTGATCATCATCTTCGACTGTCTGCATCCAGTCTCTTCTACCCATTCTCTCTGTGCTACCATCTCTTTTACCTTCTCTATGACTCCCTTCGTGACATCAGCTGACATAGGCAGAGCCGGTTCCGGACCTATGTATTCCGTCTCCGCCCCTATCCTCGCCAGCTCGTCTGCTTTCTCGTTTCCCGTTACTCCCTGGTGTCCTGGTACCCATGCCACCGTGACACTTCTTTGCTTGCCTATCAAGTTGAGCTCCTCTCGACATTCTCTCACGAGCGAGGAGGTAACTGATATTTTCTTTAGTGCCTTTAGTGCTGCCTGGCTGTCTGTATATATTACAACAGCTCCCTCTTGGTTCGCGCTCTTTTTGATTATGCTTGCGCAGCGTGTTATAGCACATACCTCGGCTTGGAACACGCTAGCATATCTACCCAGTGGTACTGATACCTTCTCTCCCAGTTTGGGGATCACTATGCCCGCTCCTGCTAGTTTCGTCGAGCTTCTTCTTGAGCCATCCGTGAAGCAGATGGTCGTCGGGTGTCCGACTTCCACCTTCCAGTTGTCTCTTTCTCCTATGTGTATTCTATATTTCTTGTCAAAAATCTCCTGCCTCTTTATAAGGTCATTATTAGCCATCAACATTTTAAGTTTTGATAGTGCCTCTCTTTGTATCAGCGCGTGTCTCTTGTCCACGCTGCTTCCTCTCCATTCCTTGCATGCTTTCATTCTATACCACTGTTCCGTGGCTCTTTTCTCCACCTCAATCCAAAGTGGTTTCAAGCCTAGCATTACCTCCATTGCGTGTGTCGGGGTCGTTCTCATAGCCCCCGTCATCATGAGGCACGCTAGTCTCTGGACTTGCCCTTTTGCATTGGAACAGTGTTCTTATAGCTTTAGCCGTCTGCTCCTTGATGTGAGTTTTGTACCTGAGTTTACTGTCTAAAGTAACGCCCAGATATTTCAACTCCTCCACCATGTCTAGTTTTATTCCTTGTATCTTTATGGGTTTCATCTCCTTTATTCTTCTATTAGTGAATAGCACTAGTTTCGTTTTCGATGGATTGAGATCCAACCCCCTCTCTCTGCACCACCTCAGTACCTGTCTGAGACCTCTTATCATTATATCTCTTATCACGGTGAGAACCATTCCTCTCACTAGCAGCACTCCATCATCAGAGTAAGCCTGCATGTACATGCCTCCTCTGTTGAGCTCTTTTACCATTGAGTCCAGAAGTAGGCACCACATCAGGGGGGACAGGCATCCCCCTTGTGGGAACCCTCTTCTTGGACTAATCGTCTTTGTTACTCCTCCCAGCTCCGCCGTAATGGATCTACCTTTTAGCATTCTACCTATCCATTGCGCTATTGTCGGTCGGATGCCCTCTCTCTTCAGACTTTCTTCTACGGCCTCGAAGGTTGCTTTGTCAAAAGCCCCCTCAACGTCGAAGTTCCGTACCCAAAGGGTAAAACGGGACCCTATTACTAAGACTTCGCTGTCCGTCCGTCCGTCCGTCCGTCCGTCTGTCACCAGGCTGTATCTCACGAACCGTGATAGCTAGACAGTTGAAATTTTCACAGATGATGTATTTCTGTTGCCGCTATAACAACAAATACTAAAAACAGATTAAAATAAAGTTTTAAATGGGGCTCCCATACAACAAACGTGATTTTTGACCAAAGTTAAGCAACGTCGGGAGTGGTCAGTACTTGGATGGGTGACCGTTTTTTTTTTTTGCATTTTGTTTTGTTTTTGCGTTATGTTACGGAACCCTTCGTGCGCGAGTCCGACTCGCACTTGCCCGGTTTTATTACATTAATTGCTTTGTTTATGGGGGTATTAAACATATCGAAACTATACCAAACAATCGAAAGTTATGACAAGTCATTGTCATTTTAACGAATTGTTTTCTAATTGTAATTTGACACTAAACATAAACAAAATATTATATAAAAACACAACTAAACATAGCCAAGGAGGTTGATGATAAAGTATTTTTTTTTTATTCTTATTTGTGAATTTAGAATAAACAAAAACTTATTTTACAAAATCGTTAGTTTGTAGTCACCCTAAGCAAGTGTCCCCGGGGACATTAGGAAGCGTCCCGCGCTATATCAACGGCTTTATTTTAACATACTCCTGAATAGCCTCTTTATTATACAAATATATTTCAGAAAGGCTTATCTTTATACCGCACTTATGTCGAGATATGACCTTTTAATTTTTAGGAGAGACGTATAAACGTAATGTGACCCTAAGCCTTGAAGACGTTGGGACAATAAGATTCTTTTTTTTAAACAGGCTTCTAGACATGAGTATGTGCCCGATTCGGATTTTGAAATATACATATATTAGATATCTTTTAGACATCATCAAGATACGATAATGATATGTTTAAGATCTAACTTGTGACATTTCCTCAGGATATGACTTATAGAGATCCAATTCACATCTAATAGATATCTTATGCTATCTAACGTAAAAGTGACATTGGTTTCCCGAATTGCGCTGCAAAAGAGAACTAGTTGATATCTAAACTATAACGTGTCTAGAATGGATCACTAGACGTGTCGTCTCTTGTGAATATCTTGAAGTTCGAATACGGCAGTTAGTCAATTCAACTGCTTTATTTCGTTGTGTGTATGTGTTTGTAATTGTACGTTTGTATGTGTTACTTGTTCCTCTTAATTATGTATTTAATAGATGTCAGGCTAAACATTTGTATGAGATTAATGTCAGTTCGGCTAAGGAATTCTTATATTCTGATTCATTTAATACCTAACATTTTGAAAGTTTGAATGGTCGTTCTTGTATCACGAAAAAACGGCTACCTATATAAATTTCAAAGAAAGGCACAATTATAAACACTTGTCAAGTCTAATAGGCCCTTGATAATCGTTTGTCCTTATCCGTCATTGTGACATTTGCGTTTATTAGAAAGGGACAAAATTTAACAAAGTGTTACTAAATTTATAAAGGGGATAGTTTATAAACTAGAAAAGTACTTAGGATACCATTTATACCCGAATGAATGACCTGAGAGGATGCAATTTACGCGGAAGTAGTCACAATGTATAATTATGCTATTAGAATTCTAGTGTAAATATTTCATGGCACATCAATCCACACCGAACACACAGAAAATCCCAAATACGGTAACGATAAAATTGGATTCAAACCTCATTGGTCCACCCATTTCCTAGACACCTCCTGATTGGTTAAACTGCTCTCCAAACGCTCCATGATTGGCTGAAATATATCCTCAGATCCTGATTGGTGGGAACGGCGGTTGCATTCAAAGCAACAATGTTGACGGTTAACGAGGTAAAGTTCGAATGTGGAATATACACAATGGTTGTTCAGGAGGACAAAAACGGTGATTGGCGGGTTTTTTAGCTTTTATTTAGTCTTGGAGTAACGATGTACATAAATAACTGGTAATGAAGTCCTGGCAAGTCTAGTTTATGCTATTGACGGCTTTGTACTAGCACAGAATACTTTGGAACTAAGTTTTAGATGGTTTTAGGATCTGCAAAGGGACAATACGTATGTTTAACAAACTTTGATGTTTACATTTTGTTTCGTCATCGAGTAAAATAACTGTGACAAGTTATGTTTGCAATTGGTAGCCATGTATGTGTATGGAGATATACAAACTTAGGTAGATATATGTAGGTAGTCACACAGCTCGCACAGGAAAGCTTAAATAGCCTGGCACCCCTGCATACATTTTTGTAACATCGTATTCATATGGAAACTAATGATACTTTTTATACTAGGCTATCGAGTTTAATGTTAAATATCATAACATTTAATATTGTGCATGACTCATTTTTAAAGCTAAGAAAAAGATTTTACACAAAAAAAGAAATGTAAATTTAACTGTCCGTGACTAGGGGAGCATAGGTCGTAAAGCAAGCGACGCCTGGGGCGAAGCTTAGCTTGTGTGGGAGCTACGGGTAGTCCTTTTATATCTGATTTAAGGCACTTTAATAACAGCATAAGCATTTGATGCGATTATGAAAATATAGTACATATGTATTTTATTATATGACGTTTATCTTTACACCTTTAGTTTTAATCAAGCTTTGTTTTAATTTGGACGATTGTTCAAGTTCATGGACAAGATGTGTTCTTGACTAACAACTATTGGGATATGATGATGATGGGCTCTCGACGAGTGTCTACCGACGACATTAGGTTTGCAGTGGAAAAGAGACATGGATTTTTTTTGTAGGTATGAGTTCATGTTATACTGCTGTCCTGTGGATATCATTACATTAGGTAAACACAGACTTTCAACCCTAACTTTCTTACTTTATCCTTATAAGGTAAACGTACTAGTACTCGACATGCTAATGGCCAATAGATAACACATTACTGTCATCTAGAGATGTATTCTCTAGTATTATATGATCTGTGTCTCTATTGACAATGACTTAACTTTCAAAATGACATGTACTGGGACCGCGTCGAGCACCAGTACGTTTACCTTAGGTCGTTTACTTACTTAAAATTTGTATGATGACCATCAAAGACAAATTTATCCAAATCGTTAATTTGTGTAATATTTAGGTAGGTACAGAAAAAACTCCGATTTCCCGAACATTTTTGATCCAATAACACGGGTTATCCGCCACCATAACCGTAACAATAAAATTAGAGTGAAGATTCTGGAACATTCTGCACACCGGCTCTCGTACAGCTTTCTGACTGATCAATATTGATCCCTATGTCTTTACAATAAGGTTTATAAATCGTCAGTTAACAGATACTATGAAACTGAAGAATAGTTAACGCCTTAAGTTCGTTATGTCTTTTTGTCCAATAGGTAGCGAAAATTTTACTAAATGCAGAATGTAACAAAAATAATGGGGATCCGTTTAAAGGTATATTTGGTATAATTGGTAAAAAGTAGAAGAATAATTATTTAACACGAAAACAATTTTGGGCTTATGTATGAAGGGTTGGCCGACTACGACGACCTGCCCCATAAAAAATAATTCTCGTCAAAAAAATATTTCTTTTACCTTCTTTTTCCTAACCACAACACGATACCAAATATGCTCTTATACGGATCCTCACCAAGCTAGGTACTACCTACTAATACTATTTACTATTTTCATATCATAAAGCTTCATTTGAAAATTAACTAACGTAAGAAAACGTTTAAAATATCCACCCGAGTTTTTTAAATTCTTTTACTTGTTAAATATCTCTGTTCATAAGTTACACAGGCGAGGGTCTTGACAAACGGCGTAACTTTTCGGGGATGTGAAAAATGCGCCCCAAAAACGTTTAATAAGTGCGCGTGAGTTAGAGTGAGGGTTTTTTTAGGAGAACAATTAATAATCTTATGTTAGGTAAGATAAATATCAGCGCCAAAAAGAAATTACTTGACGATGTACTTATGCAACAAAATTATTGTGTTGTGTGTGTTTTCAATCACGTATCAATGTAAGGTAGGTACATAAACATATAAAATGTTTATTATAGGCGGTTTTTAAATTTATCAAATTATCATAAATCGACACCACTTCAATAAGAGTTAACATTGATAATCAAACATACCTATTTTTTATTATCCGCTTATTGATAACACATATATCAATGCATGTACCTAACTACCTATACAGAAAGATGAAGTTACTTACCTACTCTCATTTACAAGATAGTCTCATCAACACAATTAAAATACTAAACACTTCAAAAGCGTATAATATTAATTTATATGCTTGAATCTGAAACCAGCTGAAACCCAGATCAGATAATACAGCGAACTAAAAATAACTCAAATCAATGCTTTCAAATAACGTCACTAGATGACGTCACCGCGGCGCGCGCAACATGGTGCGCTATTTGAGCAACGTTTGCAACGACTCCGTGGCGCAACGGTAGCGCGTCTGACTCCAGATCAGAAGGTTGCGTGTTCAAATCACGTCGGGGTCAATTGAAATCTTTTAGAATTTTTTTTTGTTTTTGCTGTTTTTATCAGTAATTTTTTTTACGAAATGTAAATGTATAGGTATTTTTTTTACAATAATAATATAAATTGTGAACGTTATACAAAATCTGTATTAACATAAAGAAAGGAAGAAAGCAATTGTTACTATTTATTATTTTTATAATGCAAGTCAACTAGTAGGTATTACCTACATCAAAAATAAATTTATTTAAATAATTACCAACAGTTCCATGATGAATAAAACATATCCATGCTTATGCTTGAAGTACACATTATCATTAATTTTATGAGTAAATAGTAAACATACTGCTAAATAGCATTTTTTGGGTCAAAAGTCAAAAGAAAACATAATGTGTTAAATACATAAATCAATAAATTATCTAATAAAAATAATTACCATAATGTATAAACGCAAGCTTACAACGAAAGTGTTAAAAACAAAATTCAAATAGCGCTATAAAACTTAACCACATCACATGTCGTAAATTCCACAAATAATACAACCTTGTCATTTTAACTGAGGTTGATAGATGAACTTGAGCGTAAATATATTCTTCGTTGCCATACGTCCTGTTACTTAGACAAAGTTGTAAAACATCGATGTTACTCATAACGCATTGTAAAAGCCATAAATGTTCGAACATCCTACAAAGTACTGAATAAAAAAACATACGCTTGAGATAAATGCAAGTTAGTTGCGATCTTTAGCGCGGCATACTTTTGTTTAAATGCTAGAGATATTCGACTTTATTGCAAGGTAATAAGGGCCAGGGTCATAAAATAAATAAGGCTTTAGTTATTCATAGGATTAAACTTTATGATTTTTCACAATAGCTGTTTCGACAGTTTAATATTGTTTACGGTGTGTTAAGAACAGAATACATTATAACGCAAAAAATATTATAACATGTCTGGATAAAGAAACTAAGTATTAAAAAATTTAAAAACTTGTGAGAATAGTTGGCTGTGTGGAATGTTTTTTTTTTATTGCTATTATAAAGACGTGCGCAGTAGCTAGGACTAGGACCATCGATTTTAATAATCCGAGTAGGTGTAACTAAACCGGTTGGTTCGAGAGGGCCTACCGCGAACACCGAAGTTCTCAAATAGCGGGGATCTTTCTCTTTAACTCCAATTATAGCGTAATTAAATCGACAGAGAAAGATGCCCTCACTTTGCGAAATTCGGTGTTGGCGGTAGGCCCTCAGTTATTAATTTAAAAAAATATAGAGTCATAGACAAAAAAGCTGTGTCGAGAGTGGACGGCCTTGTGGGTCTAGATATTTAATAACACCTGTTAGGACTAACTAAAAATAGCAGATAGACTAGTTTTACGTTAGCCAAAATACTAGCAGATAGTGATGTTATGTGATTTTAGATTACCATACGAATCGAGTGAGATTTAACTTGATGCCGTTGACATCTAAACGGAAAAAGAAAAATTCCTTTACCTTTGATACACAAATGTAAACATTTTTTTTATTTATCAACAGTTTACCGTAGTATACATTTTTGCTATTTTTGCGCCACCTAAATGTGTATTAGTGAGGCTTATATGCATTGAGACATGCGCGACATGGTGACATGGTCGAGGCGGATCTGCGCGAACTTCGAATCCGAATCAACAATAGGGAATATTATGCAAACTCTGCGTAGAGGGCGTGACTAGGCCAATCACATGGTCTTCCGTGAAACAAGACAATTGAAAGTTCGGTTTCTGCCTCTCTATCACTCTTGCCTATTCGATCGATAGAGATGCAGATAAAGAAATTTCGATTTTCGCGGTAGACGACCGTTAAACAAACCGCCTTGATGCATCAATGTCGTAGTGAAAACTTGTCAAAAAAATGTTTAAGGCCTAGTACGTTCAAATTACTCTATTTACTAAACAAATTAGTGCTGCATTCTGGCGGCAGAGTATTGCACCAATAGGGAGTATTAGCCGAGAGGTCGCACAGGACCGAGAAAAGTGGCGCTGTCTTATGTCGGAGGCCAAGTCTCATTTTGGGTCGCCGAGCCAACGGAGTAAGTAGTATATATAGGCGTACGCACGGTGGGGTAAGGTGGGGGGCAGTTGCCCCACCCTGGTCTCTGACCATAAGCTAAGAATTTTTGTTTCAACCGTACCCTGTTACAACGTACCCACTTCTGCCCCACCCCTTAAAAAATGCTGCGTACGCCCATGGTAGTATATGTATACAGTGAGATGATGATGATGATAATAGTAATGGTATTGTCACTCTAATGACAAAAACGGACTAACAAAATAAGAAAGAGAATTTCCCATTATATCTCTGACCGCAACTTATTGCGGTGGCGATAGCGGTGGACTGTGGGAACGGATGAATGGGATTTCATTATTCTATCGATTGAATATTTTAGTTTTGATGTCATGATAAGATATTACTGAAGTATCATGAGCACCTTTGCACCGGGAAAGGCAGGGAGAGGGTTGTTTTTGTAATTACTTTGTTGTAATTTTTCAGTTAATATATTAGACGTACATTGGACTTAATGCCAAATGGTATTCTTTACCATTCGGCCATAGGACCAAACAGAGAAAATTATACCTTATTGGGATTGCTCGGGTTTCCTCACGATGTTTCCCTTCACCGAAAAGCGACTGGTTTAAGATATTTTGTAACATATATAAGTTCTGAAAAACTCATAGGTACGAGCTGAGGTTTGAACCCGCGATCTCCGGATTGATAGTCGAACGCTCTTACCGCTAGGCCACCAGCGCTCCCCAGTAGCTCTTGTCTGCCCAGGTATCTCAGCTAATTTCCTCAGTCTGATCCCTGGAGCGTGAAATATCAGCTGCGCCTGCGCTTGCTTCGTGGTGTTCGTGGGAAACCATATTCAACCGTGACACATTTCTTAACAAACATTTATACAAATACAAATTATTTATTTATGAAAGTGAGTTAATATTAGAAAATTATCATTATGTTAGAGCCAGACCTTGAGATTGTGATAGCACACGCAGTGCAAGTGTTATTTTAAACGTCAAACTACTATAAAATTATGAGGTATCAATAACACTTGCACTGCGTGTGCTATCAAAATCGTAGCAGACTTTTCTTGGTCTCTACATAAAGCGCGTCGTAATATATTCTGACAAAAAAGAGTAGAAAGTGGCAATACTGTCTGTAGTGTCGTCCTGTTTTCTTAGATTGATTTGAACAGGGACGGCACACGGTATTGCCACTTTTTTATCAGACTGTAGACATGTAACGCCATTTTCTTTTTTTACGTGAGTTACCTGTTTGAATAGCTATTAAAATATCAATTAAAATACTACTGTATAACGACGGGTCTGTATAAGCATTCAAATCATAAAGATTTGTACAAAAGGGCAACGGGGTGTCATCAGCTTAATTAAGCATATTTCCTTAAAGCCAACTCACACCAGCCCAACGACAAATTCCTTGCCCTACTAAAATTAATTTTCAACCGTAACGCGATCAATATAAGATTGCATCTCCAATGCACATGTTTGACAGTTTAGCCTTTGTTTTATTTGACATTTATATGAGCATTCCCACAATTAAGTTTAAGAGTCGGTTCAAAAGCTGATAGCTGCCGGACGTTGGGTAACGACTTTCCTTTCGGGATGTGCAGTCAGGTGATTTGAGGCGTTTAGATAATTTTGAGTGACATGAACCGTTTTATATATGTGCTTAACGAGTGCTTACCTTTTGGGTTCAAAAATGCATTTAAATGCATTCCCTTGAGGTACCGTTTAGATTTTAACTGGCGAAATGGAAATGCTAAAGAAAGAAATACTAATTTTAGGTTTCTGTAATCAAAAAAGAAAGTAAAGAAAGACGCCCTTCTAATAAAACTAGTAGCTAAAGCGCCATCATCATCATCATATCATGAATATGGTTTTTTTTCTGAAAGTCTTTATATTTTTGCTATTGATAAAGGGATGTTTGCACTTCTTATCTGTTTGTTTTAAAACTAAAATCTCAATATAAGCAATCGGTAGTCCAGTCACCTGCAATAATATATTACACAATGAAGGCCTCAAAAATATCTGACACGATCTTATTTGTGGAGCCATGAGCGTGTCACATATTTTTGCGGCCTTCGAAGAGTAACATATTACTGCAGGTGACTGTACCAAAAGCCGTAGTCCCACAGATGCGGGTAAAGATACAAATCTATCAAATAGATTATGATTAAAAACGTCGTAGAGAAAGACCGTGTAATAGCAACCGGAGTACAAGAAACGTTCGGAGAGATAGTTATCACTGACAAGGATATATTTGCTTTGTTCTATCACAAAATTGATAATACGTAGAAAGTTGAAAACGATACGCGCGGGTTACTTTGGCCCTAAAGTTAACTTTAAATCAGATGGAAAACATTGTTTTGTAGTGTTAATTTTCTTTTCACCACACCAGCTCGGAAAGGCTTACCTACTTTGCACTTCAAAAACTGATAGCAAAGTTGCATTTTATTCACATGTGAGGCAAAGTAATCAAATGCAAATTTTGAGTTGTTTTCTTATGTTTGCTCGTAGAATTGACTTTTGAATGATGATTTTGGGTGATACATATTTAATAACATTCATTTGGATTTTATTTGGTTTGATTTTGTTTGATATTTCACATTTAATATTTGCTTCGGGTTGGTGTGGTGAAAAATTTTGTGTTTCACTCGGGGCCAAATTTTGTTTAACCCTCGTGCTTTGAAACCCTCGCAACGCTCAAGATTCCATTTTTCGAACCACTCGCTACGCTCGTGGTTCAATTTTGGAATCTATCGCTAGCTCGGGTATCAATATTAGCACGAGCAGTTAAACAACGACTTTGCCCCCTTGTAAAACAAATAACTATTTTCTGTTGATTAAACAGTTTGTTAGCAGTAATAATAATGATATCCTTTATCGTAGGAAATCTACTGGAAAATTTATAATTATAGTTATAATTAATTAGTTCAATAATAAATAAATAAACTGCTGGGCACATTAGTGTCCTCTCACTATACCTACTCGTATTCCAACTTTCAATCCGGAGGTCGCTGGTTCAAATCAAATCCTGGCTAGTACCAATACAATGAGTTTTTCTGAATTTACGTACGGAGTCTTATCATTTGATATTTACCACTACCTTTTCTGTGAAGGAAAACATCGTGAAGAATCCTGCATACGTCTGCGAAGATATTTAAAGTCAAATATTCCCTAACCCACATCATTGTCCAATTGATACAAAAATCAAACCCTTTTCTCTTTACCTTAGATACCTTGCGTCTTACATTTCCAAGGCATCTTACCTTCAAAGCCTTATTACCCGGGGGTTCCAATAAGCCACGGGAACTAAGAAGCCTGCAATGTGCCATTACTGTATTGCTGCATTAGAAGATTGCAGGCCGCAGGCACTGCAACTACACTAAGGCAGTTCACACATTGAGATTGTCGGCCGCCGTGAGCGGAGCGACATATATCAAACTGCCGTATTCGAACTTCAAGATATTCACAAGAGACGACACGTACTAGATCCATTCTAGATACGTTATAGTTTAAATATCAACTAGTTCTCTTTTGCAGCGCAATTCGGGCAACTAATGTCACTTTTACGTTAGATAGAGTAAGATATCTATTAGACGTGAATTGGATCTCTAAGTCATATCCTGTGGAAATCGTTCAAGAGTCGTGCAAATGTCAAATTCGACAGGTTAGATCTTAAACATATCGTTATCGTATCTTAGATGATGTCTAAAAGATATCTAATAGATATCTATTTCAAATTCCGAATCGGGCCGTAAGGCGGTTCACACATTGAGATTGTCGGCCGCCGTGAGCGGAGCGACATATATCAAAGTTTAAACCTCCTTGTTCATAAAACTTTAGTTCATTTATGTTTTATCACTGTTTTACAAATATAAAAGTCAAAGTGACAGATTAAGATAAATGATTAATAGCCAATTGAGGCTTGTAGCGCGTTTGTGAATTGCGCCATAAAGTTATAAAATGGTCAATGAAACATCATGATGGCGATATTTTATTATACTTATAGTATAAGTTATATTGGCGATTATTTATTCTATTTTACTATTATTTTCCATTTTACAGCCACCATTTTATATTTTAAAGATACAAACCAATAGGTTGGGTACAATTAGGGGCTGGTCTGTGGTTATAATTAACAGATTCAAATCTAGATAAATCTTTTTCACGTCACATGTTCTGAAAGTGGGACATTGTTTATCTATAAAGTGTTTAGAAATTAATACGTTTCTGCTCTAGGGCATTATACTTACTTTCAAAATTAGTTTTTAGTTTTGTAAATAATAATTTAATATATTTACTTCATTATAGATTGTTTAAGACATTTTTTAGTCCCTTAAATCTGTGTATTTTTGTGGTGCAAAGAATTTGGTCGTGTAATCTGCTCCCGGGTTCGGATCAGTGTCAGAAAACTCAGAAATTAAGATGTACTTAAGGCTTATTATAAGTAGTGGTGTCCAGCGGCGACTACAAGCTCGATCACAGTCCATCTCGCTCGTACTAATGGATTGGTGCGATAAAGAGGGAATGCGATAAAGTTCATATGCAGGAGACCAGATTCTGTCAGTCACTGATTTAAAATTTCTCGATTTTTACACATTATTAACTATAACACGGGACTTAATCGCGTATAATTAAGTTTTAAAATTTACCTCCGACGTCGACGTAGGAAGTTTTTATTAATAGGTATAATTATAGTCAGAATTTGTCATTTTAGAAGGTACTTATTTCGGTGACGCCTTTAATAAACTTAGAATAAATGCGTTGTATTATTATTTATTTATTTTAATCTTTATTGCAGAATACATGAAGGTACAAATGGCGGACTTAATGCCTTAAGGCATTCTCTACCAGTCAACCAATGGGTCAAACTAAAGGAGTGGTGGGATTAAGTTGGTGCAATATCTTTAAAGTAATAGATAAAGGAGCCGGTGTGGCTTTATTTGACGTTCATAAGCGCATTATAATATGCCTACTTGAATAAACTATTTTTTATTAGGGTTCCGTACCCAAAGGGTAAAACGGGACCCTATTACTAAGACTTCGCTGTCCGTCCGTCCGTCCGTTCGTCTGTCACCAGGCTGTATCTCACGAATCGTGATAGCTAGACAGTTGAAATTTTCACAGATGATGTATTTCTGTTGCCGCTATAACAACAAATACTAAAAACAGAATAAAATAAAGATTTAAATGGGGCTCCCATACAACAAACGTGATTTTTGACCAAAGTTAAGCAACGTCGGGAGTGGTCAGTACTTGGATGGGTGACCATTTTTTTTTGCTTTTTTTTTGTTTTTTTTTGCATTATGGTACGGAACCCTTCGTGCGCGAGTCCGACTCGCACTTGCCCGGTTTTCTTTATCTTATCTTATCTGATAAAGAAGACACGGTTTCGCTACAAACCCCTAGTTTATTAGGAGGTAATCTTCTAAACGTATCTAGAGGTCTGGAACAAGTTAACACCTAAGCTAAGTATGCCAGTAACTCGGCGAGTGGTCGTGAGAGAAAGCCGTGCGATACCGAAGGGCGAAGGGCTGTGGCACACTGTATGCGATTACAGTAAATATTCGAGCAATGAAAGAAGAATTTTCAGAAAAAGTTTTTGGTACAGAAAATTTCCGTTTTGGTACAAGCTTCTATCGCTGACTGTACTTTTCATTCCACAGGCAACTAATGCTCATCGAGGCAATTCTATAAACCCCAAACTTGTTTTATCACAGAGTTCCTATGGCCACCTCCGGTCTCCATCATCAGATCAGCTCGATGACACCATAATATTGCATTTAGCTCAATAGTGGGACCGGATTTTTGCACGAAAAGTTTTGATAATTCTAAAGTTGAAAAAGTGATACTTATCTGATATAGGACATATTTTTAAGCATATATGCTATATATGATGAAAAGTTAGAACGAGCGTTAGATATAAATTAGGTATTTATATATTTTTAGTAATGATTTTTTAATATTGAATTAAAGTGCAATGTTTAAGTTCCATTGTTTATAATATGTATGACGCTTTATAATGTAAAATTATTAGAAATTTTTTTAACGTGCTTCTTTGTCAAACTACAATTAGCTTATTATTTTGTCGATATTGAATTAAAGTTTAATAAATCCACAACAACATATCTAAATTTATAAGTTAATAGGCAAGCTAAAAAGCTAGAAGAATAAGATATATGCTTTAGAATTAATATGCGTTTTTTGTCCTATAAGATCTAATATTGAATTAGAGTCTGTAAAAATAAGTCTATTACTATAAAATAATATATGCAGCGTATATATGGAAAGTAAGAAATTTCTGTGTGTAGCTTGCATTGTAATAGTAAAATCTAGTTAAAAAGGCGCGAAATTAATAGATACGCCGCGCTGGTCCGTCCGTCGCCGGCGCGGCGCTCGAGAGCCTATCATAGCCTACCTATACCTCGCCCCTCGCCCCACCTCCCGCTCAGTAACACTGTCTGTCTTTTCTTATCATTCATTTGTTTGTTTACCGTGCACATATATAAATTATATGCGGACATTACGTGAAATTAAAATATCTTATTAAGTAAAAATACCTACAGCTGGTCAATCGGATCTTGTCAGTAGAAAGAGGCGGCAAATTTAAAAATGTAGGCGCGAAGGGATATCGTTCCATAGAAAATTTGAATTTCGCGCCTTTTTTTAGTGACAAGATTTGCTTGACCAGCTATATTTCATTATCTTGAATAATATTGTAATAAAAATGTACAAGATATTCACAACTATTTTTTACTATAAAATAAAATAAAATAAAATAATCTTTATTGCAACTTTGAGTTGTTACATAACATTGGTTCCTGGCTCTCAAAGTAGGTTTCCCTGTGTCTCAAGAGCCAGTTCCTTCCCAATTACAAGCGTAGGTAATGTTACAATGTTAGACATTTTATATGACATATTAACAATATTAAAATTAATTTTAAAGAAAGATGAAACTGTGATGTGTGTGTACGCGCGCGTGTGTGAGTATTCTGTGTCTGATTTTTAGAATATGTGTGTGTTTCTGTGTGTTTACGCGCGTGTGTGTCTGGTTATTTTAGAATGTATGTACTAGAACACGCATCGTAATAGCTCTTCTGCTTCAGTATAACTTAATGATTTTAACCAAATCTTAATTTTGTTTTTTAATTGAAAATTACTAATGTTGTTTATATTAAGGGTTTTGTGTGCTTTGTTATATAAGTATGGTGCCAAAAATGAAAAATGCCTTTTAGACCATGCACTATTACAGCGAGGTACGGGGTAGTGAGCTATGCGTTTGTTGCCAAATGTGATTGTAGGGGCTATTAGTCTGTGGTATCTGCGTAATGTTTGATAAATGATAAAACTATACATAGTTTGTCAAAGGACTGTCTCATTTCAAACATAGACAGGGAGAATCATCATACTATCTTTGACTTACACTAGTACTAGCACCCAAAAGAAAAGGATGAATATAGTTTTTTGTTTTTATTTACTGACAAATTGGTTTGACCAACTATACCTATTTCTGGTTCCTATTGTCATGTCCTGTCCTATTCAACGTCAATATCATAATATGTATATTATAAACCAACTGCTCAATATTACACGGTATACATCCTGAATATACAATAAGGTAAGTGGCCTCACTTACCTTATTGTATATTCCGTGTGGGCCTTATATGCCTATACGGCCCACACGGAATACGTATGCCTCACCTTAAATTAAAATGGTTTTTTTTTAATAAACAGGACATGAAGTATGAAAAACTCACTCAAATAGGTTTCTCATTTATTTAAGTTTCTTCATTATACCAAAATAGTTATAAAAATATTACGATACTCTTGGAAAATATACCTTTTATAAAAGTCCTATTATGGGCCTTATTGAACACTACCAGAGTATTACTTAATCCCGCAAAAAATAATCATTTTGACAGTAGGTAATAACAGATTTTATTGTTTTTAACTTAAGAGTTATACATATACAAATAACAATATTTGATACTTCATAACAGGAGGATTTATTTATAATAAGTGAAAATAATTATTTTGGGTCTTAATAACTAAAGATATAAAAATTGTCTATTTTACGCGAAAATAGTAGGTAACTAAACATAAATCTTTATTAGTTACAGTAGTCTCATCCTTTAACATCTGGGGGCACGGCAGTGCCCCCGCCAAGACGAGAAAAGCGCAAGGGCACTATCTACCTTTTCTCGAAGCGCTTTGTCGTTTTTTGGAACCCTCATAACTTGGGGTTGGATTATACCAGATAAACGAAGTTCTCGGACTTATTAAGCATATCAATTGCATAGCTCTTATACTTTAGATTTTATTCATATCTAAAAACTTCGATTTCGTCACTGACTCACTCACTTGATGATCATCAATACCGGGTACTTCCTGAAGTCCTCTAAGAAGCTGAAATTTGGTATGTAAGATAGTTTTAGTACATAAATAACAAATAAATTCAAAAAAAATTTATCCCTAAGGGGATGAAGATGGGGTTTAATTTTGTATGGGAAATCAATAATCACTGAACCGATTTAGTTGAAATTTGGTATGTAGATAGGTATTGTTATGGGGAAGGATATAGAATAGATTTCAACCTCAAAGTTTACCCTTACGGGGTGAAGGCAGATTTCAACCCCAAAGTTTACCCTTACGGGGTGAAGGGTTTATATGTGGTATTATCTATGAAAAGGGACCTTATTGTCGATAGCGCTTACGACTATAACTTCGATGAATAAAATACGTAGTAGGTTTAAATTGAACATTCTGGCTCATTTCGGTTCGCTCGGTCCCAATTTAGCAATTAAGTTTCTATGAATACTGGAACATTCAATTTTCTTGTCTATCCATTGTGGAGGTCAATTATTTATTTATGTTATGTAACGCTGATGAACTGATCAGTCATCGAGTTTAAAGGTCCCTTTTTATTGTTTTTTTTAATAACTCGTAAACGGTAGCCTGTAGCAAAAAATGTTCTGACACATAAGTAATCTACATACAATTTTCTACATTAAACATTCTATAAACTTTTCGCTACCTTCAATATTTAAGGGAGAAAGTAAATTATACTCAATACATAAATAAATATTATAGGACATTTTAACATAAATTGACTACTAAATATTCCTGCAAGGAGTAATAAGGTCTGTTTAATAAATAACATTTTAGCCTTTTTGTGAATTCATTTGGATTATTGAACTGCTTAATTAAATTAAATTAAATTATTTATATCAGAAATTTAATTTCCGTAATATATTAGTAGCTTATTATTACTCTTAACCTATGTTAGTGACTACCTATGTTATGTACTTTATTTAGATTTAATAGACATGTAGGCTACTCCAGTACTCCCAGAAAGCGCCATCTATCCTGTCTGCTACAGTGGCTAGGAGACTGTTGGCGCTGCCGCGTACGCGCCGCACCAGCGACGCGACCCGCTTGCGCATGATGGCGTGGAAGCCGTCGGTGCGCGTCTCCGCGAACATACCGCTAGCGCTGCAATAGCGCGGCAGCCCCAACAGCACCCTAAAAGCGTTATTATATTGGACGCGTAGGGCGCTGTAAGTTTTTTGAGTAAAGTTGATCCATAGGCTGCAGGTGTAAAATGACTGGCAGTACGCCTTAAAAAGGGTGATTTTGTTGCTAGTGCACCTTGCGAACCTACGAATCAACATATTACTTCTCACTGTCAGCACCCTACGCTCCCTTTCCCATCTACGTCATCTTTTAGCGATGCGGTTACCCAGTGTCCCAAGTACTTAAATTCTCTTACTACTTTAAGAGGAGTGCCATTCAGTCTCACTGGAGGTAACATTTGGTCGTTTAATTGGACTATTCTTCCTCTGAAAACTAGCAGCTCGATTTTAGAGACATTGTACTTGAGACCCGGGGCCTCCGCATACCGCTCACAAACACCTACTAGTGTCCTAAGGGCAGTAGGGTAGAATTGCCGTTTCTGCCTCAGAGTAGGTATTCAAGTCCCCCGCGGGGGTGGGGGGAGGGGGAGGGGGGAGGGGGAGTAACCTTGACCTTGAGGGGCGTGACCTTGAGGGGAGGGGAGGGTGCCTAACGGGGTGAGGGGAGAGGGGAAGCGCCTCGGCGACACGTGAGCAAGGTCAATGCCGCGGGTGGGGTGAGGGGTAGGGGGATGGAGCGAGAGGGGAAGCGAACAAAATATGTGTGACAAGGACAAACGATAATAGCGCTTTCGCTGTTACTCCTACTGAAAGATACATGAGACTATCCCGTTCAGTCACTTCCCCCCACGCCTCATGCCAGATGCAGTTATATCCTAGAATCATGCGCTGGGTACATGCATCGGCCCGCAGGGTGTGATGCGGGGTGTGGCGGGGAAAGGGGAGACTCGCGCGCCCAGGTGTGGTCGTCAAGGCCACGACACTTGCGCACGGGGAAATGAATCAAGGTCTATTAAAAAACCTATACATTTCTTGTTTTTTGATTGGGAATGGGGAATTGCGCAATAATGTGGGGAATGGTCATGTGTGCGCCCTGCCTGAGGGCGACAGTATGTATGCGCAACGTTAGTTCTAAACTTTCCCCGCCAGAGGGCGACTGTATGTATGCGCAACGTTAGTTCTAAAACCATCCGCTATGATATGTATAGATGAGCAGCCATCTGAGTATTTCTAAAAAAGTCCGCAGAGTCAGAGGGGGTTCATGGTAAGTTAATTAATCTTGGTCAAGCAAATCTAGTCAGTAGAAAAAGGCGGCAAATTTGAAAAATCGTGGGCTAGCAACACTACGTTTGAATAGTTCGAAAATCGTGTGTCATTTATATCTTATCTGTGGAACTGTTTTGTTTACATTTCATCGCTGTTCGATGTACATTCCTGCCTTTTGTTCGTTTCCTAGGGATACCATACTTTAGTTTGCTTTACATTGCTTCTGACATATCCGGCTTGACAGACTATCGATTCGCTTAACAATATAGATGTCGCTAGTGGCGCCTCGTCAGTGGACACCGCTAGTTAGTTCCAAAAACATCCGCTATGAAATTGAAAAAAGGCCCATAATGTTTGTTTTAAAATATGAGGCTTATATCGGCGTTTTTTTAATACCACGTCAGTGGCAAACACGCAGACGACCCCACCTGACAGTAAGCAGTCACCGTAGTCCATGGACGCCTGCGAATTCTATTGTTACCACGGATGCATTTTTATTTGCGGTTGGTTTTGTCGCTTGTGCTTATCAAATGTATGGAGTTTGTAGTTTACCGACCGCAAAAAGATCCAGATTTTTTTTATATACTACGTCGGTGGCAAACAAGCATCCGGCTCACCTGATGGTAAGCAGCCACCGTAGCCTTTGGACGCTTGCAAGTTCAGACTTTTGAAACCTATACATCATCATCATCATCATCATCATCATCATTATAAAGGCCCTCAGGAAAACTTCGACCTCCCCCTGCTCATGTAGTATTTGGGTTTCTAGCATACTTATTTGCGGTTGGTTTTGTCCCTTTTGGTTATCAAATGTAGTTTGTAGTTTGCCGACTGCAAAAAGGTCCAAATTTTTTTTATATAATACGTCGGTAGTGAGCAAGCAAACGGTCTCTCCTGACAGTAAGCAGTCAACGTAGCCTATGGAGGCCTGCAACTTTAGAGTTGTTACATGCGCGTTGCCGACTGCAAAAAGGTTCAATAAGTTTTTTTTCTTTTTTTATATACCACGTCGGTGGCAAACAAGCACACGACCCGTCTGGTAGTGAGCAGTCACCGTAGCCTATGGACGCCTGCAATTTCGAAATGTTACATGCGCGTTGCCAATCGTTGAGATGTAGACCGTGACGTATGTGACTGTAAACTTCCATTCACCGTAGAATTTGACAGATAGAGAGAGTTTGATGTATTAAACGTTACCGTATTAAGAGTTAATAAGGTCTACTGTCCTTAAATTTTTGTATGAAATTATAAGCAAATATCAGCCGTCATGAATTAAGTATTGTAACCTTAGTCAGATAATGAAGCTTATTTTAAAGATTATGAACTCTAAGTACTAGAAATAAAGTAGATTTTACTAATGCTGTAATTCTGTAATGCCACATGATCATGAAACTCGTGCGATGTTGGGGGTATACTCTTCAATCTTTTCAATCGGAATGGTCAGAGGTCAGAGGTCAGAAAGTCCGTGAGGGACGGAACATACGCAAAGTGACGAAATTGAAAACACGTTTTAATATACCTGACAACATATCAAGCATAACCTACGTAACTTGGTCGGGTTATTTGTTACCTAACATAAACCATACTAAATTCACTGTGGGGAATTTAAAAAAAATGTGAGAATGTGACAAGGACAAACAATAATAACGCTTTCTCTGCTACTCCTACTGAAAGATTACATAAGACTATCTCGTTTGGTCATTTCCCCCTCCCGTTCTCCCCTCCAGTTCCAATTATAATATCATAAATGAGATCACAATACCTGCAACCTGTAACTGACGCATACGCTTTCTAAAATTAATTAAAAAAATCAGAAAATAACAATGGAGTACGTCATTGAACTCGTTGCGAGGCTGTGGTTTAGTAACAAGGGGTTAGGGTACAATTATAAATGTGGAGATAGCGACGAAACAAATATTGGATTCATCTCATCAATCGAGGCGCTGGCACCTGACGTGGACATTTACAAGTGGGAGGCGGCCCGTACAGATCTCAAGAAGCTGATCAAAGAACTTCTGGAGGAGAGGACCATCCTTCAGTTACACTCGGGATACCATGCGGAGGGGCTTTTGCTGGAGGTGCTAAGAAAACACAACATTAGATCATTCCTCTCCGTGCCTCTTAAACAGAAAACTTTAATCTGGAAAGACGCGGGGGTGTGGTTCGTAGAGGTGACCAACCCGAAAATCATCAAGAGAACTTATGTGTTTTTTGACTTCGAATAAGTGTACGTCTGTGTATGTCTGAAATAAAAAAAAATTTAAAAGTGAATGACTATTTATTTATTTACCAATCATTTAGGTATTTTATAATGTTCCCAATTCGAGTACAAAAAAAAATGCAAAAGCTGGTTTTTCAAAATTCGTTGTTAAGGGGCTCCTTGGCGCTAATGACATTCGATCTGAATCCCTTAGTTTTCTAATGTTTTTGATGTGAGAACTTTTTTAGCGGCGCTGGGCACTTTCCGAGGTGGGCGAAAAAATGATAAACTCGAGACAGCGATCACGTGATCGTAACGTTTAGATGGCTCCTCAATTAGATGGCAATTAAATCAATAAAGAAAAACTCAATGACATTACATGAAAAAGGTTTTAATCTTGTACGTACTGAAATACGAGGATCTCACAGTTACATTCAAACTTTATGTCACTCAAATATAATTCAATAAAGCTACATCTTGATGAAATCGCTAATAAAAGTGAACTCTATGTACTGGTGAATAAAACTCAAAATATCATGACCAAATATATTTAGATGCGAGATCTGCAAGGTAACTTTACAATTTCTATTCGAATTTTAAACAATTAACTGTACAAATTTGAATTTTAAACAAGCTCACTGACCAGCAATTTCGGACTAAAGTTTTTCAATAGAAAGGAGGATGGGCCAATTGTACATAGTGCTGCAGACATTTTGGACTAGTCATTGAGTATTCACTTCTGTCGGCACTCCCGGAGTGCAATCCGTTGTTTTTTTGTAGCTATAATAGCAACGACTTTTAGCAATATAGTATGCCATATTTACTTCAAAGTTCATTGTCTTCGAGATATTCGTTGTACAAGCTGAACAATTTTAGGCCAACAACCTGGTTTTCTGGCCATAGCTTTTGTGTTAATTATTTTAAAATTTACATCTCTGACCAGTTTTTAGAGACGTCAAAGACGAACCCAAATATGCTGATTTCGTACATGTAAGATCCTTCACAGCAATCCAGTTACGAGAAAAGTGTTATTTTAGACAATGTTTAAAAAAATAATAAAAAAATAAGTATTGATTAGTTTCAAAATCCGGTAGACACAAATGGAGATTAAAGATTGAAGAACAGATAGCCATTTGTCTTATAATCCTATCTGAAGTGTAAATGTAGAAGTAACGGCTCAAACCTTATCAAATATCGATGAAAACCGCGGGAGCCCCTTAAGGTGAGGTTGTGTACTGGTAAAAGCTGATTACTGTGGATAATAGTATGTAGAGCAATGTTTCAGAGTTACTAAGCGTGTGTCATCATCGTCGTTAAAAATAAGTTTTTGGCAAAAATTTAATTTTTGGTACAAGCTTTTATCACTGACTGAACTTTTCTTACGACAGACAACTAATGCTCATCGAGACAATTCTAAAAACCCCTAACACAATTCGGTTGCGTTGTTTCATCACAGAGTTCCTATGGCCACCTCCTGTCTCCATGATCAGATCAGTTCGACAGTACCATATTATTGTATTGTCATCAGAACTACATACAGCTGCCAATTTTCATGCCGCTACGATCCTTGGAAGATGGTTAAATTAGTTACCTTAGATTCCATTACATAGTTAGTTACATACAGGTCGAGAGTTCCTATGGCCACCTCCTGTCTCCATCATCAGATCAGTTCGACAGTACCATATTATTGTATTGTCATCAGAACTACATACAGCTGCCAATTTTCATGACGCTACGATCCTTGGAAGATGATTAAATTAGTTACCTTAGATTTCATTACATAGTTAGTTACATACAGGTCGACCTAATAAAAGCTTGTTAATAAAAATATATCAAGTCTCGATTTCAAACAAAAACAAGACCTAACCTAATCAAAGCAAGTGCTATACTATCTATATATGCATAGTAGGTTCTGCCATCTTGTGGGTTCCATTGGAAGCATAAACGTCACATTTACGTCTCGCGCCAAAAATCAGATGGCTCCTATGCTGTATAGTTCATGCATGCTCCCTATTGTCAGTTCAGTACGGCGGCGGCGCTTAAGCAATGTCAATGTGAAAACAAATCCGTTTAAAATTACAAGGAGGGATTTCATATCATCGCTAAGTAGGCGAAAGTGTGTCTGTCTGTCTGCCAGTCTGTTACCTCTTCACGCTTAAGCCGCTGAACGGATTTAGTTGAAATTTGGTATAGAGATAGTTCGAGTCCTGGAGAAAATCAGGGAAATCATTCCTGAAGAGAGGGCAAAGGCGGGTGGAATTGATAAAGTTAATGAATTGCCTAATGATTGAAGTAAGCAATGAGCATATTGAATGATTGCTATTAGCATTATCCAGGCGCTATACCTACTTTAGCTGCTGTCACTAATTCCACGCAGAGGAAGTCGCGGGCAAAAGCTAGTATTTCAATATTTTCGCTAGGATTTTTTGATTGTTTAGTACAAAAATCAACTTTACTTAAATGTAATAAGGTTGACATCTGTTGCGGGGTAGTAGAACTTCTGTGATTGTTGCTCAACTATGCGACGCTAGATGGGCTACTCGTATCTTCAAAAATAAAAATCGTAGATGCAATTTCGACATAATTTCCTTTACTGTAAAGTTCAAATTATTGTAATGGGCTAGGGCTCATAGGATAATCTCTTTCGAAATAAGAAAATATGGTCAATCATTTTTTAGATAGCGTTGCGTTTGTAGTAGTGTGCATGTTGACGACATAGGTTTCCAGACCGCAGAGAAGCATTATATATTTGTTAATGCCTGGAAGATTGTGGCCTGTCTGCCCATGCGGATGCTAGCTCTGAGCTTATTGAATTGCCTTTCTTGGAACTCTTCAACGTACTTTCGGTCATTGGTTCATTTGTCTTAGAGTTTGGTAAAATGATATTCGGTGTATGTGTTCAGTGGGCATGCTAAGGGTTATATTTGCAAAAACCCAGGCGTTGAGTTTGGTTAATGCTTGAGAGCTCCATGCGCATTTGGCCTGTTTAGTGTCCATATTATACAGACGCACTGCTTGCCACCATTTGAATATTGTCTTTAGAGCTCTTTGCATTAGGTTGAATATCGTGTGGAAGAAGAAGTTTTGAGTAGAAACGATGTTAGACTAATAATGGACTGACGGATTTAGGCTGTCAGTAGTCCTTTTTCCCTGCCTTTGCTATAAAGTTTACCTAGACCCGAGTCCAATTATCTGGTACGATTCGCCACGTGAAACTTGCACGGAATATAAGGGTCAGATGCAGATTGCTGTAAACGCGCTGTCGATTTAAATGGTTTACATTTTTCCAATGCCCATTTATTTTGTTTGGTCTAAAGGTGTTTGTTGCTATATTCCAGTCGATATTTCGTACCCTGTGGATTCGAGGATTCCTATGGACGCAAAGCTGTGTATTACTGGTTGAGTACGAACCGGGGAAGTGGGTGTGTCTGAGCAAGTTCCTCTTCCGTGTTCACAAATGTGCCATCTGGTATTTAAGGAGACCGAGGTAGTTGGTTGATGTCTTGGACAGTATTATGTAAGTTCATGCTCCTTTATGATTTACGATTGCCCTGTCTGGACGGAACCACAGTATAAAAAGTAACAGTGAACCGACGCCTTTGATGTTGGCGTTAATGTAGCACCGCATAAGAACACAGTAGGGTTGTCACAGACTTCAACACAACTGCCCATAAGACAAAGAACATTTCAAATAAGACCCTCTAGCCCTGTAAGTAGTACCGAGCTACTAACAATGGCAATGTATGCAACTCGGGTGCGCGCGGAACAAGTCGCAACAGAACAGGTCACAACAGAACAGATCAGGTTAGAACAGAACATGTCACAACAGAACAGGTTAGAACAGAACAAGATAGAACAGAACAGATCACAACAGAACAGGTTTTGGAATTGGTCTGTTTTAATTGTTAACAGAATGGGTATGGTGCTACGGGTATCATAGAGCATTGATTGAATATAATAAACAAATCTGGGAGGCAAAAATAAGGTAATGGAGAAGGTTCCGTCTAGACAGGGCAATCGTAAATCATAAAGGAGCATGAACTTACATAATACTGTCCAAGACACCAACCAACTACCTCGGTCTCCTTAAATACCAGATGGCACATTTGTGAACACGGAAGAGGAACTTGCTCAGACACACCCACTTCCCCGGTTCGTACTCAACCAGTAATACACAGCTTTGCGTCCATAGGAATCCTCGAATCCACAGGGTACGAAATATCGACTGGAATATAGCAACAAACACCTTTAGACCAAACAAAATAAATGGGCATTGGAAAAATGTAAACCATTTAAATCGACAGCGCGTTTACAGCAATCTGCATCTGACCCTTATATTCCGTGCAAGTTTCACGTGGCGAATCGTACCAGATAATTGGACTCGGGTCTAGGTAAACTTTATAGCAAAGGCAGGGAAAAAGGACTACTGACAGCCTAAATCCGTCAGTCCATTATTAGTCTAACATCGTTTCTACTCAAAACTTCTTCTTCCACACGATATTCAACCTAATGCAAAGAGCTCTAAAGACAATATTCAAATGGTGGCAAGCAGTGCGTCTGTATAATATGGACACTAAACAGGCCAAATGCGCATGGAGCTCTCAAGCATTAACCAAACTCAACGCCTGGGTTTTTGCAAATATAACCCTTAGCATGCCCACTGAACACATACACCGAATATCATTTTACCAAACTCTAAGACAAATGAACCAATGACCGAAAGTACGTTGAAGAGTTCCAAGAAAGGCAATTCAATAAGCTCAGAGCTAGCATCCGCATGGGCAGACAGGCCACAATCTTCCAGGCATTAACAAATATATAATGCTTCTCTGCGGTCTGGAAACCTATGTCGTCAACATGCACACTACTACAAACGCAACGCTATCTAAAAAATGATTGACCATATTTTCTTATTTCGAAAGAGATTATCCTATGAGCCCTAGCCCATTACAATAATTTGAACTTTACAGTAAAGGAAATTATGTCGAAATTGCATCTACGATTTTTATTTTTGAAGATACGAGTAGCCCATCTAGCGTCGCATAGTTGAGCAACAATCACAGAAGTTCTACTACCCCGCAACAGATGTCAACCTTATTACATTTAAGTAAAGTTGATTTTTGTACTAAACAATCAAAAAATCCTAGCGAAAATATTGAAATACTAGCTTTTGCCCGCGACTTCCTCTGCGTGGAATTAGTGACAGCAGCTAAAGTAGGTATAGCGCCTGGATAATGCTAATAGCAATCATTCAATATGCTCATTGCTTACTTCAATCATTAGGCAATTCATTAACTTTATCAATTCCACCCGCCTTTGCCCTCTCTTCAGGAATGATTTCCCTGATTTTCTCCAGGACTCGAACTATCTCTATACCAAATTTCAACTAAATCCGTTCAGCGGCTTAAGCGTGAAGAGGTAACAGACTGGCAGACAGACAGACACACTTTCGCCTACTTAGCGATGATATGAAATCCCTCCTTGTAATTTTAAACGGATTTGTTTTCACATTGACATTGCTTAAGCGCCGCCGCCGTACTGAACTGACAATAGGGAGCATGCATGAACTATACAGCATAGGAGCCATCTGATTTTTGGCGCGAGACGTAAATGTGACGTTTATGCTTCCAATGGAACCCACAAGATGGCAGAACCTACTATGCATATATAGATAGTATAGCACTTGCTTTGATTAGGTTAGGTCTTGTTTTTGTTTGAAATCGAGACTTGATATATTTTTATTAACAAGCTTTTATTAGGTCGACCTGTATGTAACTAACTATGTAATGAAATCTAAGGTAACTAATTTAATCATCTTCCAAGGATCGTAGCGTCATGAAAATTGGCAGCTGTATGTAGTTCTGATGACAATACAATAATATGGTACTGTCGAACTGATCTGATGATGGAGACAGGAGGTGGCCATAGGAACTCTCGACCTGTATGTAACTAACTATGTAATGGAATCTAAGGTAACTAATTTAACCATCTTCCAAGGATCGTAGCGGCATGAAAATTGGCAGCTGTATGTAGTTCTGATGACAATACAATAATATGGTACTGTCGAACTGATCTGATCATGGAGACAGGAGGTGGCCATAGGAACTCTGTGATGAAACAACGCAACCGAATTGTGTTAGGGGTTTTTAGAATTGTCTCGATGAGCATTAGTTGTCTGTCGTAAGAAAAGTTCAGTCAGTGATAAAAGCTTGTACCAAAAATTAAATTTTTGCCAAAAACTTATTTTTAACGACGATGATGACACACGCTTAGTAACTCTGAAACATTGCTCTACATACTATTATCCACAGTAATCAGCTTTTACCAGTACACAACCTCACCTTAAGGGGCTCCCGCGGTTTTCATCGATATTTGATAAGGTTTGAGCCGTTACTTCTACATTTACACTTCAGATAGGATTATAAGACAAATGGCTATCTGTTCTTCAATCTTTAATCTCCATTTGTGTCTACCGGATTTTGAAACTAATCAATACTTATTTTTTTATTATTTTTTTAAACATTGTCTAAAATAACACTTTTCTCGTAACTGGATTGCTGTGAAGGATCTTACATGTACGAAATCAGCATATTTGGGTTCGTCTTTGACGTCTCTAAAAACTGGTCAGAGATGTAAATTTTAAAATAATTAACACAAAAGCTATGGCCAGAAAACCAGGTTGTTGGCCTAAAATTGTTCAGCTTGTACAACGAATATCTCGAAGACAATGAACTTTGAAGTAAATATGGCATACTATATTGCTAAAAGTCGTTGCTATTATAGCTACAAAAAAACAACGGATTGCACTCCGGGAGTGCCGACAGAAGTGAATACTCAATGACTAGTCCAAAATGTCTGCAGCACTATGTACAATTGGCCCATCCTCCTTTCTATTGAAAAACTTTAGTCCGAAATTGCTGGTCAGTGAGCTTGTTTAAAATTCAAATTTGTACAGTTAATTGTTTAAAATTCGAATAGAAATTGTAAAGTTACCTTGCAGATCTCGCATCTAAATATATTTGGTCATGATATTTTGAGTTTTATTCACCAGTACATAGAGTTCACTTTTATTAGCGATTTCATCAAGATGTAGCTTTATTGAATTATATTTGAGTGACATAAAGTTTGAATGTAACTGTGAGATCCTCGTATTTCAGTACGTACAAGATTAAAACCTTTTTCATGTAATGTCATTGAGTTTTTCTTTATTGATTTAATTGCCATCTAATTGAGGAGCCATCTAAACGTTACGATCACGTGATCGCTGTCTCGAGTTTATCATTTTTTCGCCCACCTCGGAAAGTGCCCAGCGCCGCTAAAAAAGTTCTCACATCAAAAACATTAGAAAACTAAGGGATTCAGATCGAATGTCATTAGCGCCAAGGAGCCCCTTAACAACGAATTTTGAAAAACCAGCTTTTGCATTTTTTTTTGTACTCGAATTGGGAACATTATAAAATACCTAAATGATTGGTAAATAAATAAATAGTCATTCACTTTTAAATTTTTTTTTATTTCAGACATACACAGACGTACACTTATTCGAAGTCAAAAAACACATAAGTTCTCTTGATGATTTTCGGGTTGGTCACCTCTACGAACCACACCCCCGCGTCTTTCCAGATTAAAGTTTTCTGTTTAAGAGGCACGGAGAGGAATGATCTAATGTTGTGTTTTCTTAGCACCTCCAGCAAAAGCCCCTCCGCATGGTATCCCGAGTGTAACTGAAGGATGGTCCTCTCCTCCAGAAGTTCTTTGATCAGCTTCTTGAGATCTGTACGGGCCGCCTCCCACTTGTAAATGTCCACGTCAGGTGCCAGCGCCTCGATTGATGAGATGAATCCAATATTTGTTTCGTCGCTATCTCCACATTTATAATTGTACCCTAACCCCTTGTTACTAAACCACAGCCTCGCAACGAGTTCAATGACGTACTCCATTGTTATTTTCTGATTTTTTTAATTAATTTTAGAAAGCGTATGCGTCAGTTACAGGTTGCAGGTATTGTGATCTCATTTATGATATTATAATTGGAACTGGAGGGGAGAACGGGAGGGGGAAATGACCAAACGAGATAGTCTTATGTAATCTTTCAGTAGGAGTAGCAGAGAAAGCGTTATTATTGTTTGTCCTTGTCACATTCTCACATTTTTTTTAAATTCCCCACAGTGAATTTAGTATGGTTTATGTTAGGTAACAAATAACCCGACCAAGTTACGTAGGTTATGCTTGATATGTTGTCAGGTATATTAAAACGTGTTTTCAATTTCGTCACTTTGCGTATGTTCCGTCCCTCACGGACTTTCTGACCTCTGACCTCTGACCATTCCGATTGAAAAGATTGAAGAGTATACCCCCAACATCGCACGAGTTTCATGATCATGTGGCATTACAGAATTACAGCATTAGTAAAATCTACTTTATTTCTAGTACTTAGAGTTCATAATCTTTAAAATAAGCTTCATTATCTGACTAAGGTTACAATACTTAATTCATGACGGCTGATATTTGCTTATAATTTCATACAAAAATTTAAGGACAGTAGACCTTATTAACTCTTAATACGGTAACGTTTAATACATCAAACTCTCTCTATCTGTCAAATTCTACGGTGAATGGAAGTTTACAGTCACATACGTCACGGTCTACATCTCAACGATTGGCAACGCGCATGTAACATTTCGAAATTGCAGGCGTCCATAGGCTACGGTGACTGCTCACTACCAGACGGGTCGTGTGCTTGTTTGCCACCGACGTGGTATATAAAAAAAGAAAAAAAACTTATTGAACCTTTTTGCAGTCGGCAACGCGCATGTAACAACTCTAAAGTTGCAGGCCTCCATAGGCTACGTTGACTGCTTACTGTCAGGAGAGACCGTTTGCTTGCTCACTACCGACGTATTATATAAAAAAAATTTGGACCTTTTTGCAGTCGGCAAACTACAAACTACATTTGATAACCAAAAGGGACAAAACCAACCGCAAATAAGTATGCTAGAAACCCAAATACTACATGAGCAGGGGGAGGTCGAAGTTTTCCTGAGGGCCTTTATAATGATGATGATGATGATGATGATGATGATGTATAGGTTTCAAAAGTCTGAACTTGCAAGCGTCCAAAGGCTACGGTGGCTGCTTACCATCAGGTGAGCCGGATGCTTGTTTGCCACCGACGTAGTATATAAAAAAAATCTGGATCTTTTTGCGGTCGGTAAACTACAAACTCCATACATTTGATAAGCACAAGCGACAAAACCAACCGCAAATAAAAATGCATCCGTGGTAACAATAGAATTCGCAGGCGTCCATGGACTACGGTGACTGCTTACTGTCAGGTGGGGTCGTCTGCGTGTTTGCCACTGACGTGGTATTAAAAAAACGCCGATATAAGCCTCATATTTTAAAACAAACATTATGGGCCTTTTTTCAATTTCATAGCGGATGTTTTTGGAACTAACTAGCGGTGTCCACTGACGAGGCGCCACTAGCGACATCTATATTGTTAAGCGAATCGATAGTCTGTCAAGCCGGATATGTCAGAAGCAATGTAAAGCAAACTAAAGTATGGTATCCCTAGGAAACGAACAAAAGGCAGGAATGTACATCGAACAGCGATGAAATGTAAACAAAACAGTTCCACAGATAAGATATAAATGACACACGATTTTCGAACTATTCAAACGTAGTGTTGCTAGCCCACGATTTTTCAAATTTGCCGCCTTTTTCTACTGACTAGATTTGCTTGACCAAGATTAATTAACTTACCATGAACCCCCTCTGACTCTGCGGACTTTTTTAGAAATACTCAGATGGCTGCTCATCTATACATATCATAGCGGATGGTTTTAGAACTAACGTTGCGCATACATACAGTCGCCCTCTGGCGGGGAAAGTTTAGAACTAACGTTGCGCATACATACTGTCGCCCTCAGGCAGGGCGCACACATGACCATTCCCCACATTATTGCGCAATTCCCCATTCCCAATCAAAAAACAAGAAATGTATAGGTTTTTTAATAGACCTTGATTCATTTCCCCGTGCGCAAGTGTCGTGGCCTTGACGACCACACCTGGGCGCGCGAGTCTCCCCTTTCCCCGCCACACCCCGCATCACACCCTGCGGGCCGATGCATGTACCCAGCGCATGATTCTAGGATATAACTGCATCTGGCATGAGGCGTGGGGGGAAGTGACTGAACGGGATAGTCTCATGTATCTTTCAGTAGGAGTAACAGCGAAAGCGCTATTATCGTTTGTCCTTGTCACACATATTTTGTTCGCTTCCCCTCTCGCTCCATCCCCCTACCCCTCACCCCACCCGCGGCATTGACCTTGCTCACGTGTCGCCGAGGCGCTTCCCCTCTCCCCTCACCCCGTTAGGCACCCTCCCCTCCCCTCAAGGTCACGCCCCTCAAGGTCAAGGTTACTCCCCCTCCCCCCTCCCCCTCCCCCCACCCCCGCGGGGGACTTGAATACCTACTCTGAGGCAGAAACGGCAATTCTACCCTACTAAGGGCGTCGATCGATGGGCTTAGCAACACCATGTCGCCCGCGTAACTGATGTTATTTACGAACGTTCCATCTATTGAACATCCGACCATAGTGTTGCTAAGCTCCTCGATCAGCCGATTGACATATAGGCTGAAGAGTCTGGGCGACGCAAGCCCCCCCTGCCTGACCCCGCAATCCAACCTATACTCATCGGATAGCGAACCCGCCCACTTAACGACATTGGTTTGGTGGCCGTACCAAAACCTGAACAATTCCACCAATTCCCCGGGTAAAGACGTCTCCTCGTACAGTTTTTGCCAAAGTCTGTTATAGGACACCAGATCGAAGGCTTTCGAGAGATCAAGAAAACACGCCAAAACTGGTTTTTTCCTGTCTGAGTAGTATCGGACAGTGTGCTTAAGACAAAGGACTGCCGTCTCGGTGGATAAGCCCGGCCGAAATCCAAATTGTGCGTCATAAAGCACCGTGTGTTTTTCCAACTGTTTGTCAAGCACACTGTCCAACACCTTTGCTACAATCGTAGCCAACGAAATGGGCCTATAATTTTTAATGTCCGAGGTGTCTCCTGTAAGGTTTTTAATAATTGGTACTACCACGGTTCGGTTCTCATCATGTCGCTCGGTATATAAGGGGTCATCCATTAATTACATCACACGTTTAGGGGGAGGGAGGGGGTCAAGAAAATGTGACATATTGTGACATGGGGGAGGGGAGAGACACAAACTTTGTGACGTCACTTTAACACGTTCGCGGACGCTCAGTCACACCATTTGGACACCTAAATTTTGTATGGAGATTTTGCGACTGTTATAGCATATCTGTCACTACAAATATATCTTTTAGGTTTGTATATGACGCGTAATGCTATGCAAGGCGGATGCTATGCAATCCGCGTCAATATGAAGTATATTTTTTATACGCTATGTGCCAACAAATGCTATACAATTCGGATGCATAAGCATCTCCGTCACATGACGTAGTCAAGATGTGATCTTATATGACATCGCATGTTATAGCATTCATTCATCGTACTTGATGGACTTAATGGCTGAGACTTCTGACTTCCTAGAGGCGAGATTTTTGCTCTAAAGACTCATTGCTGACCTTTTCAAACATTTTTCTACTTCTGTTTTGTTCCCCCATTTCTTATCATTGTAATATTATCTCCTTCTCATACATGCCCCATCCCAAGCATGTTCGTCATTCATTGGACCTAAAATTATGTGATACTACACATCATGCGTTGGAGACCGCATAATATGTCTGAAGAATCTAAATGCCCATTCATGGCATGTTGCAGAGAGCCGAGTGGAGACGGTTGAGCTCTCATAAAAGAGAGAGGCTTTTTCTTCCAGCTGTCCAAGGTATACGCAGCATTTAAGCCACCACCACTTTCAAAATCGTCAATCTCTACCGCATTACACTTTTTGAGTTCCCTGTAAGTCACCGACGCTTTAAGTTCTGGACGTAAAGCGTCCACCACTTTTCCTGTCAAGCGATGATTCACCCAACTTTATATTCTTTTTCGGATGCATCTACACCAAACAAAAGGCGTGAAATATACAAGAATTATGCCACAATACTTGTCATAAACGTTCTTACCTTGTAAGAGGTGATCATCGAGCGCCAGCAGGCTTATAATTCACAATTATATCATCAAAACTATGACTAGTAACGTAATTACTTGAATGATAGGTATACACATTCATGCCTCACTTTTTCACATTCACCGTTATCAAAATTTGATTGTAGCACAATAAACCATAAGTAAACATGTTTGTTTATTAAAACACATTGAAAAACTTAAAGAAATTGTAAGAAAAACATTAATTATGATGTTATAAGCAATCCGTAAAAATGGCTATCGCGCACGAAATTCACCCAAATTGCACGTGTCTACTCCCAGACGCACCTGCCGGGCTACTAAGGGAGCTGCCATACAAAGACGAATGCTATAGCATGTGCGTCACAGAAAGGGGGGCCCAATTGGAGACGTCACAGGATAATTTTTAACTTCGATAAAACTATGTAAAATGGCAGTATGCAGACATTGAGTCTGGTGACTGGTAGAGGAAAAGTTGGTGAATAATATTATACTGTGGTAAAGCGGATTGATAAGCATTTCAATGCAGAAATTTAAAACGAATAACGGATGCTATAGCATGCGCGTCACCAGGAGTAGTGCAAAAACGGATGCTATGCAATCCGCGTCCGCGAACATGAACTTCATCAGTAACCGAAAATTTATTTAAATTATTTTATTCGCTGTACATTTAAATAACAACTTTTTAAAACGATAATCGTTTTTATTCGTTTAATTTTCTTTCCTAAGCAGTTTTGGGTTATAAAATTACTAATATTCATATCGTCAAAAATATTTTGATAAAATATTAATAATACTTAGGTACTTACTTAATTCGATTTGGCGTAGAAAAAATGTGACGTCACATTAGGGGGGAGGGGTTTGCCAAATGTGACCAAGTGTGACAAGGAGGGGGGAGGGGTCAAAAAACCTAGAAATTCGTGTGACGTAATTAATGGATGACCCCTAAGTATGGCTGACACAGAAGCTGAAGAACATGGCGAGTACTCTAGGTAAGTGTACCCCTGCATGCTGCAGGTGCTCAATGCTAAGGGAGTGGTGTCCTGGCGACTTCCCTCGCGTCATGTTCTTCACCACCGATGCCACCTCCTTAGCTGTAATTCTCACCAGAGGCCCCGAAGGCACACACCTCGTTAGAGGTGGGCCCCCGCAGGGCCCCAAGGGAGACTCAACCTTGAAATGCTTCTGAAACAAATCAGCTATCTCCTTAAGCTCGCTAACACCCTCTACACTCACAGGGAGGCCCGCCCTCGGTCTCAATTTATTAATTTGCTTCCAGAAATTTTTAAAGTCATTAATCAAATAAATTTTTAATGTCATTACTTAAAAATAATAGATGTTGGTTCCATTGTACTCAATACTTCTTTTAAAATGTATATAATTATTTGATTGCCTACATGTACCCTACCTTATTCTTACAGGGTCAACTTGGGAATAACTCCATACAGTTACAAAGGTCACTGTCTTTATCCAAATTTTAATTGGCAATTTTAGAAATAAAATTGATAGTATAAAACTTGTCGAAGTCAGGGGTGCGAAATCTTGACTTTGGTCAAACTCGGCTCCGCTTGGCTTAGAATTGCTCCGAGCAATTATTAGGGTTGGCACCACTTGACTTTCTTTTGCGTGCACAACCACAGATAAGATAATCACTTGATTTTTGACAACCCTAAATAGCCGAAACAGATAGTGTCATATATTAGAAAGAGACAGCATCATTCGACCCTGATCCGCTGTCAAACTTCGTTTTTGTAGGAAGTTTCCTTTCTGTACGGTAGTACTATTAATTATTCTGTGTCGAAGTCTGCGTGCGCCTGTTTATACTTTATACGCTGCTAGCGGAAGGCCGAGCGCGCACGCAGGCGCATGCGCAGGCGCCGGTCACGCGCACGCACGCGCATGCGCCGGTCACGCGCACGCACGCGCTACTCAACTCCCTGCTCAAGTCGCAGCCACAGTGCGATTTTGTGATTGCGATGGGGCGAGTGACAAATTGACAATGGAATGCAAGAAGATATTAGAAAGAGAGATGCCTAAGAGTACCATGCCATAATGAATACCTGTGTTTTAGCTGTATATTGTGTTATTGCTTTATAGTGTTAATGCATTATGATGTTAATGTGTTCCAATTTGTGCCGCTTTGGCATTAGCTATAAGGTGCAATTTGTTTTGTTGTAATAATAATAATAAATAAATATGTCAGTGTCTCACGGAAGTTTTGTTATAAAAGGGACCCACTTCCTGATGACCTACAAACTTTATATTTGGTGGCAAATGTATATAGAGGAAAAAATCTGAGCAAGTGAAGGTCAATGACAATGTAATGGGAACTCTAGGGTTAGCTAATTTAATTTAAATAAGCACCACTAGCACAAACTGAGCGCTTAGCCCGAAACACGTTACCTGCCTCTTTATCACTCTTTCATATTTGAACAAATAACAAAATTTAAATTTTCGCGTATCGAGGTAGGCTCTCTGTAAACAAACAGCCTTTATGAATAAATGTCATAGACGTAATAGTGAAAAACTGTTAACAGTACATCAGGTGCTACATTACGACACCCGGATATAATAAGCACATTGGGTGATGATAATAATAACAAACTAGATAACTACGTCAAAAATTTAAAGGGCCATATGTACTGTAAAACGTAATGTATCGTAATACATAGTACATTACTATATAGGCCTGGAAACGAAGGGTTGTATGCCATGTAGATATACACCGAAAACACCGTTTCTCGCCGATATTTTTATAGTGCATTTCTCAAACTTGCAATGAAATATCTATAAGCTACGGTGAGGTGACCAAAATTGAGAAAAAATTATCTAAAAATTTAATTTAGAAAGGAGCAAGTAACAGGGCCTCATGAGTTACGAGGTATCGTTGACCAACCCGCCGGGCCCCAGCAGCCGGGGCGCGTACGAGTAATCGTGGGCCGCGGCTGCTGTTAGAAACAAAAGAAGGTTGCTTTTGCTTTTTTTTTGCATTATGGTACGGAACCCTTCGTACGCGAGTCGGACTCGCACTTGCCTGGTGTTTTCTTTAACCTTGGCCATAGTCCCATTTGTATGGGATCTACTACCGCCGTGCGAATGTATGAACGACTACTTTAAAGTGACACTTTTTCAATGTATTTGAAATAGGTATTTGAGTATTTATGGGTATGAAAAAGTAAAACGATTATTTCAAAATGAATTCCTTGTCCTTGGTTTATACGAAAATGATACCAAACTAGACCTGACAGCTACAGGTAGTAGCCCAAGAAAGATACGCTTACGTTAAACATTAATTAGTAATAGGCAATTTTTTTTTTATTCCTGTTCTTTAGATCATTTTAAGATACTTTATTTTCGAATCCAACCAACTTTCCCTCCGGAAGTAGGTAAAAAAAAATAGTTTAAAAAAAGAGCCGTTCTTGTTTGTTAAAAATAGTAATAGTATTTTTAGTTCGTAAACGTGACGAAAATAATATATATAATGAGTCGACAATGGAATCGGTCAAAATATTTACACGAAAAATAACTAATTCAATAAATTGCGGGACCTCACGGATATACGTCGTAACTTGATATAAAAAAAAAGTTATAATTAAGTCTTTGATTTAATTACCATAAAACTACTTCATTAAGCTATTTATCCGAGAATCCAACATCAATATTATTTGTATCACTTTTATATATATTTACGCCTTAAACGTGCTAGAAAAAATGGTTATAGATATAATTTCTAGCAGACTTTGTTCTGATAACGTTCAAAGTGATATTCAATACATAATCACACTAAAACATGGTCAATGTAATAAATAAGAGCAATTTAACAAATTCGCTAAATGAAACTACCAAATTTGAACTCTGTGCGCTAATGCTAAGGATTACATTTCCTTGCGGCGCGCGGGTACAGTTTCAATGCGGGCGGTGGCGGGAGTTCGTGCCAAGGACGCGTGGATAGTATGTAGGTAAGTATGTACTTAACTACAAGTTGCTACAAGTGACAGGCCAATTCGAACGTGCGCGGGCGTCCCGCTCGCACCAAATATTTGTGCGGCCAAGTCTGAGCGAAATGAACGCGCGCGTGAATGATAGCTAATTAAAAATAACTGATATAATTTCCAACATTATTTTAATATTGGTTGATGTTCAAATTATACACGTCAGTCGTCAACGTTATGACCCACTACAAAAATAAAAATTTCGCATGACTATCGTTCTTATTTAATTTCAGAATGGCATAGTGTGGAGTGGCATTATAAAAGGAATACTTATTATCGTAGTCATTTGACAGTTTTGGTGACACTTTCACATTCTGTCACAGCGAAGTGTGTAGGCCCACTCTTTAATTTTATATTAAAGTCTATCCAACAACTTTGTCAGTAGAAAAAGGCGCGAAATTCAAATTTTCTATGAGACAATAACCTTTCGCGCCTAAGCGTCTGTAGACTTTTTTTTCAACAAACGTATTATATTGACTATTTCGTGCTCTTTCTATTCATAACTAGTTTACGTTCCTAAGTTTCAGAAAGCCCCCTCTCGCTGTCTGCGAAAATCGACGCCACACTCGCGTTCGCGGCTTCACGCCGCGATTCGCGCACGAGTGTGGAGGAGGCTTAATAAGTATAACATAGTATAATAATAGTCGACGCCAAAGATATGTTTACACTTTTGCACCTTATTCCTTTGTAATAAGGCCAAAAGTACGGCTTTAAAATGACAACGTTTTACACAAAAATAAAACGCTAATTACATAACTTACCATATTCGGAACCTAAGAACAATATTGAGAGTGGCAACACTGTCACAGGAGGCTATTCATAAATTACGTCATTTCAAATTTGGGGCAGGGGGCAAAAATCGTCAAAAATAGATGACGTCATTTATGGACAGCCCCTAGGTCGTATTGTCTTTTTCTAGCATATACGTCCCTCTCTCCCCCACACTCCTACCACACAGGCAGGTTGCTTTGTCAGTTATACAAGATAAATTTTCAAGTCATTGTCTCAAAATTATACATATGTGCACCATGCAGGATTAAAACTTTAGGTTCCGAATAGAGATGCACCGGATATTCGGTTATTATCCGGTATCCTATCTCGCCCTTATTTTAATATCCGGCCGGATACCGGATAGTAACTATGCTTGATATCGGAATATAATCGTACTCGATTATTATTTTAAAACAATTTAAACGTTCCATTCACTAGCTCGCGCACTAATTTCGTAGTGATAGACCTATATGAGTCCGTGCAAAAGTTCATTACGAAACAGGGCAAAACTTCCACAATGCTCACCTGAAAAATCGGAATGTAGGTATATTTCCGCCGGCCGAATATTCGGCGCCCGAATACCGAATATTCGGCCTATGGTCAGGCCGTATATCCGGTATCCTGTATGCGTCCAAACAACTATCCGTTGCATCTGTAGTTCCGAATATGGTAAGTTATTTAATTAGCGTTTTATTTTTGTGTAAACGCTGTCATTAAACAGCTGTACCGATATTTGGAACCTAAGAATAATATTGAAGCATGTTTGTTATCGCCTGGTGGTGGGAAGACGCCAAACCAATGTGATTATACATATCCTATGATATACTTATTATGTGTATGTAATATAATTATATTATAAATGTAGTACACCCTTTATTGTAACACCAATGAGGAGAGAGATATTTAGTAAAGTATACAATTTGATAGGTACATTTTGTATAATTAACATAGGTATATATGCCATTAAATAAATAAATAAATACTATAGGACAATTTTACACAGATTGACCTAGTCCCACAGTAAGCTCAATAAGGCTTGTGTTGTGGGTACTAGACGACGAAATATATAATATACACATATCTATAAACTAGACGGGCCCGCGGCTCCGCTCGCGTAAATGAAATATAGAGTTTATCTTATGTTTATTTAACTGCCGACATTACTATGTACATAATAATTAATAACACAGTCAGACAGGGTTGGATATATATGCAACCTTGCCAGGGTTTATAACTGTGATATCCCATTTCTTATTTAATTGTAGTCGTTACTTGGATAACTTAATTCGCAAATTTCTCAAAAAATGATGTGATTTGATGAATAAAAGGCAAGATTGTATCTTTTCATCTACGTAGGTATTTGTGACGTTCCACGGCAAAAGGTACTTTATGGCGGCTGCCGATTACGTCGCATAGCGCCGCAATAATATTGGAGCGATGCTATTATTAACGAATAATAGCGTAAGCGCCAACCACCATAAGGTACGTTTACCTGTGGGACGTCACATTTATAACAACTTGTTTCAACATAAAATTATTCTTTATTTTTATAAGCCTAGTTCCAAAACGTTCATTAGATTAATTTCCGCCTTAAGAATAATATGGACGATCACCGCCCATAAATCGATAATCGCCTTTTCATACAAACGTAGTCCCCATTTCCCTTTCTGGATATTAACATTACTTACTACGGCTACGGTGATGCAACGACCCAAAGTGAGTCCTGGCCTCCGACTCCAGATCACGCCATGTTTCTCGGTCTTGCGATAGCTCTCGCCAGTCAGCATGGCGGAGGTTGGGCAGGTCTAGAGCAACTACGTCGTTTCAGCGGTACCTAGGACGTCCATCGGCTGTCTCCCACTTCGTTGTCCCAAGTACGCTCTCGGCACGATCCTCTCCCATTCTCTTTGTGTCCGAGCCACGGAAGCTCAGCCGCTTTGGTCTCTCCAATACCCAAATATATCGCCAAATATATCGGAACACATTTTTATTATTTCTATGGCAACAAAGTTATATTACGATATATTTGGCTACTTTAGCCGTCACTATCTATTTCATACTGACTGTACATTTGCTTTATGAATGTGTAGTCGCCATTAGATATATATCGTAGCCACCAAGGTCGCTCAAAAATATCTGAACATACACTTTGATTACATTATACATAATTTACATGGTTCAGATACAGTTAGTAGCACAAGTGAACCAATGTTCACTACTTTGACATGTACCTTTACTTTACATAAAAACGATAACTAATTAATTTTATATTTCACTATTTTCTGTTAGTGTACTATATAGAGATGGTCTGCCATTACATAATTACAGATTGAAGCAATGCATTTTCTCTATAAGGTCATATTAGTATTGAATCAATTTTGCTCCGACCTCTTTCGATAGCAGGCCGTTTGATTAATCGGACTTAAAACTAAACTTATATCCGATGTGCATTTATTTTAATGATTGTCATGATATCATTCACGATTTCTCTTGAATTGATTGACTTCGTTGTTAATTGAAAATAAAACGTTAGCCATTGTAACGTAGACATTTTCTTAGATTTTAAATTAATATTTTTGGGTTGAATTCCTTTTCTTATTTCAACGATTTTAACAATATCCCAAACTAACTCGATTGATTGCACTTCTTTGCATAATCTGTTGCATTCAGATGCACCTTTTGATGCTTATCTGTTGTCGGGGTTGTCATATGAGTAAAAATAATTAAAACTTGAGATATTTATGTTGTCACTCCAGGAAAACTTTGTATGATTTAGGTATGATTTTTATAGATAGAAAATAAGTTTGATGTAAAACAAAACATATAAATTACAGACTTACAAAGTGGCTCTGAAATGAAACCTTATTAGATTTAATGATAAAAATATATTTCTTAGGCTCATGAGTGAATTTGTCTAAATAATCAGTTCAGAATTTTCGAAGAATTTGTGTCTTCAGGGGATTGGCACCCTACTTTTGTTTTTTTGCCTTTTGTTCTCAACATATGAGAAGGTCATTCTGAGGTGACATGCACTTTTGATGTGTGGACCCCTCCGGGGACGCACGCTCGCATGAGCCCTATTTTGTGATAAGACCACACATTCCACATGGTGGTCAAAATGGTGGAAGCAGTTCGAGTCCTTCGGTGTGTTCCACTGAGTAAGTATAAATGGAATTTAGTTGTGATCAATTCCACAATGGCGCGAAACATTGTGGGTTTGTTCTTAACCAAGTTTTGGTTCTTTACAGAGTTGACTCCTGCTCGAGGGAAGGGAGCGCTCCGCCAGAAGTCCTAACAGCTTCCAGTGCGGTGAGCTAAATTTCGAATTGTTTCATTTTTTCTCTAGCGGCCATAAAGGGCATCGGCTAATATTTCCTTTTCTCGCTTTGCAGGAGCCGGGATGTTTCTAGATGTTTCTAGAAGCTTTTGATGTTTATAGAAGTTTCAAGATGTTTCGAATTTGAAGTTTTAAAATGATGCTGTGGGATCTGTCCCACGTCATCTGCACTGGCCGGCTCCAACCAGGTTAGCAGTCAGCTTCCCGGGGATAGGCGAGGTCACTCCCCGCCGCTCCAGGTCCGGTAGCAGTTTTTGAGGTCGGTCCGATGCATCTTTAATTTTTAAATTGCGTCTGCGCTCGGCTACAAATTTAAAATGTGATTTAGAGCAATAGTTATTTTAATTTAAAGTTTTGAAAGTTCTGGTGCATAAAACTTAGGTATTTCGAAATTTAGTCTTTAGTAATAAATTAATTGGTGTAAACCTTATAACATGAACCTGTGAAGCGACCCAGCTATACCACTGAGCTTTTACATGATAATATTAGGTTAATAAAGTTTGTTAGATATCAATTTGTTTAATTGTTTCTCCTCCTAGCTTTCCTACAGCAAGGTTTCCATTTAGTTTATTTTATTTTATTTTGATTTAATTTTATTTTGTTAACATGGCTGTTTCCATTTTAGAGAAGCCGGAGCTTTTCAATCATTTATTTTACCCCCTTTCAAAACACCCGTGTTACAATGGCGCCCCACGTTGGGCGCCATTGTAACACGGGTGTTTTGAAAGGGATTGTAACACGGGTGTTTTGAAAGGGGGTAAAATAAATGATTGAAAAGCTCCGGCTTCTCTAAAATGGAAACAGCCATGTTAACAAAATAAAATTAAATCAAAATAAAATAAAATAAACTAAATGGAAACCTTGCTGTAGGAAAGCTAGGAGGAGAAACAATTAAACAAATTGATATCTAACAAACTTTATTAACCTAATATTATCATGTAAAAGCTCAGTGGTATAGCTGGGTCGCTTCACAGGTTCATGTTATAAGGTTTACACCAATTAATTTATTACTAAAGACTAAATTTCGAAATACCTAAGTTTTATGCACCAGAACTTTCAAAACTTTAAATTAAAATAACTATTGCTCTAAATCACATTTTAAATTTGTAGCCGAGCGCAGACGCAATTTAAAAATTAAAGATGCATCGGACCGACCTCAAAAACTGCTACCGGACCTGGAGCGGCGGGGAGTGACCTCGCCTATCCCCGGGAAGCTGACTGCTAACCTGGTTGGAGCCGGCCAGTGCAGATGACGTGGGACAGATCCCACAGCATCATTTTAAAACTTCAAATTCGAAACATCTTGAAACTTCTATAAACATCAAAAGCTTCTAGAAACATCTAGAAACATCCCGGCTCCTGCAAAGCGAGAAAAGGAAATATTAGCCGATGCCCTTTATGGCCGCTAGAGAAAAAATGAAACAATTCGAAATTTAGCTCACCGCACTGGAAGCTGTTAGGACTTCTGGCGGAGCGCTCCCTTCCCTCGAGCAGGAGTCAACTCTGTAAAGAACCAAAACTTGGTTAAGAACAAACCCACAATGTTTATGTTGTAAATTAATATTTTTGGGTTGAATTCCTTTTCTTATTTCAACGATTTTAACAATATCCCAAACTAACTCGATTGATTGCACTTCTTTGCATAATCTGTTGCATTCAGATGCACCTTTTGATGCTTATCTGTTGTCGGGGTTGTCATATGAGTAAAAATAATTAAAACTTGAGATATTTATGTTGTCACTCCAGGAAAACTTTGTATGATTTAGGTATGATTTTTATAGATAGAAAATAAGTTTGATGTAAAACAAAACATATAAATTACAGACTTACAAAGTGGCTCTGAAATGAAACCTTATTAGATTTAATGATAAAAATATATTTCTTAGGCTCATGAGTGAATTTGTCTAAATAATCAGTTCAGAATTTTCGAAGAATTTGTGTCTTCAGGGGATTGGCACCCTACTTTTGTTTTTTTGCCTTTTGTTCTCAACATATGAGAAGGTCATTCTGAGGTGACATGCACTTTTGATGTGTGGACCCCTCCGGGGACGCACGCTCGCATGAGCCCTATTTTGTGATAAGACCACACATTCCACATGGTGGTCAAAATGGTGGAAGCAGTTCGAGTCCTTCGGTGTGTTCCACTGAGTAAGTATAAATGGAATTTAGTTGTGATCAATTCCACAATGGCGCGAAACATTGTGGGTTTGTTCTTAACCAAGTTTTGGTTCTTTACAGAGTTGACTCCTGCTCGAGGGAAGGGAGCGCTCCGCCAGAAGTCCTAACAGCTTCCAGTGCGGTGAGCTAAATTTCGAATTGTTTCATTTTTTCTCTAGCGGCCATAAAGGGCATCGGCTAATATTTCCTTTTCTCGCTTTGCAGGAGCCGGGATGTTTCTAGATGTTTCTAGAAGCTTTTGATGTTTATAGAAGTTTCAAGATGTTTCGAATTTGAAGTTTTAAAATGATGCTGTGGGATCTGTCCCACGTCATCTGCACTGGCCGGCTCCAACCAGGTTAGCAGTCAGCTTCCCGGGGATAGGCGAGGTCACTCCCCGCCGCTCCAGGTCCGGTAGCAGTTTTTGAGGTCGGTCCGATGCATCTTTAATTTTTAAATTGCGTCTGCGCTCGGCTACAAATTTAAAATGTGATTTAGAGCAATAGTTATTTTAATTTAAAGTTTTGAAAGTTCTGGTGCATAAAACTTAGGTATTTCGAAATTTAGTCTTTAGTAATAAATTAATTGGTGTAAACCTTATAACATGAACCTGTGAAGCGACCCAGCTATACCACTGAGCTTTTACATGATAATATTAGGTTAATAAAGTTTGTTAGATATCAATTTGTTTAATTGTTTCTCCTCCTAGCTTTCCTACAGCAAGGTTTCCATTTAGTTTATTTTATTTTATTTTGATTTAATTTTATTTTGTTAACATGGCTGTTTCCATTTTAGAGAAGCCGGAGCTTTTCAATCATTTATTTTACCCCCTTTCAAAACACCCGTGTTACAATCCCTTTCAAAACACCCGTGTTACAATGGCGCCCAAGGTTTTCAATGTTTTCATGTTTTAAATGGTACCTTTGCTGGAGGGAAAGTCTAGACTTATTTTTATGCACCAGAAGATAATTTTGTTTAACTCACCTTTTGTAGAGTATTTTGTTACATTTCAAAGATTTTTTGGGTATTGCATACCATAATTTGGGCATTTGCTCACATTTATGCTGTTTTCTGCACATTTACATGTAATTATTTTCGAAAATCATAGAATTTTGTATGATACATTTAGAGGTTATGAAATTTTGCTGACTTGACAGATGTCAATAACACGTGTTGCATTTTTAGTAAATTTGGATACTATTTTGAAGTTTTGACACTAGTTTTCATTTGCTTTCACATTTAACAATTAATTTAAATTAAAAAATAAGAATTTTGTATTTTGTAACATAAGAGTACACAATTTTGCCACTTGGGATCACTTGTAGTAAATTATATTTAGTCCGAGATTTCATATTCTAGGAGAAAAATGTGTGAATTTTAGTAGAATGTTGTTTTGTAATTTTTGTAGATTTGATGGAACTGCACTCTCATAAATGCTTTATAGTGAATTTTGTGACTTTTTATGTTTAACAGTTAAGCCGGAAGGCATAGTAATTCAACCACATACCAAGTATTGTTAAGGAAAACAATAGTTATATTAGCATAATTTAATTTCATTTTCTTACACAGCACAGTTTTTGTAAACATGAAGCACCAGAAATTTCAAATGCAGTAGCATATTTAGTTTAATAAAGTTGAAACGCAACACTCAATTTCACAGCTCATTGATAAATGAATTTATTTAGGAAGGTCAAAGCAAATCAGGAGCTCTTCCTAGGTCCAAGGAGCTGTGGAAGCGGTGTCGGCATTTTGTTTTTCAGAAATCTCCGCATAGCCGCAGGGGAAACAGTTTAGTATGGAAGTCTGGTCTGGCAGTAGTGTCCGGCGAGATGCTTGTGGTGTTTCATGATCATTTAACTTCTTAAAGAATGAAGATATTCTTCTTCGGCGTGCTAGCGCTTATAGTTCCAGAACAATTGACATGATTTCATTTTCAAAATTATAAATTCCTGTGATCCGGCAGTCCAATTGTAGAAATGGCTGGATGCCTTTTGTTTTGTAGTGGTAATATCCAAATTCAGCACGGTTTTGATGTAATCTGTAACAAGTTCACTTAAATTTTGAGGTATGCAATACATTTTTTGGGTTAGTTTAGTTTATTTGACTTTGAAATTACATTTAGCGTTGATTTTGAAGGGAGAGGGAAAATCGTGTGAAATAAGATGATTCCTGATCTCAAGATTTAGTGTTTTACCTGTATTTTTGGTAGTTTTCGGTTAACTCTGTGTAGTTTTGAGTCGCTGATTTAGCGTATTTAATATTTACCGTAATTCGAGTTTTTAACGGTACTTCACACAACGTAAGACTTGTGTTTCATATTAGATGGTAGTTTTCCAAATTAAAATGGTATTTGCAACCAAAGTTTTGTTCTTTGTAGATTAGTTTAAAGTGCAAAGTAAGGTTAAGTCATGGAATTGTTTTTTTTTGACACAGAGTAAGGTGCGTTCGGAAACGCGTAAACTTTAGTAGTGTTTTCTTAAGTTCGTAACGAGTTCAGCGTTTATAAAAACGCTCGTTTTGGAAAATCATTTTGTAATTTGTTTAAATATTGATATTTATTTAGTTAAATACAATATAGTTTTGGTTTATAACGTTACGAGATTTGGTTTTTTAGTACTCAAATTTAATGAGATATATTAATTTGAAGTAGTTTTTTTATTTAGACCTTATTTCGCCAAGAATACAGTTTGTAATCTCGGTTTGAGAATTGGCGGGAATTTCGAATAAGGCTGGCATGTTTAGAATTTTGACACAAGTTTTGGTAGGTTTTCAAGAAGGTGGTATTTTCCAAGGCCTCGCCTACACAAGAACGTTTTGTTTCACGGTTGTCTCGTATGGAGTGTTGGATATTATGGTAAAATATCCAATCACGACTTTATGCACGGTACGTGGTGAACAGCACTGACTGTATTCACTACTAATTTTGTTGCGGGGATGGAAGAACGGGATTTGTAATGCGTGAAGTATGGTAGGGGCGACAGATGAGATATGAACGGTATGGTAAAGTGCGTGATGTATAAATGGGGCGAAACAACTTGCTCACTTTTAAGGTCAGAGCGAGTCCTTAACATAGCCAAAGGTTTGGATTTCGGTAGTAGGTTTCGAGTGCTTACCACACTCGAGCACGGTTTTGTGCAATTTTGCGTATTTGTGGCTACGCATTTGGTCGGTATGGGGTTCATACCCAGCAGTTACCATTTTTGAGGGGCTGTTTTAAATTGGGTTCTTGCTTTTTTGGACATATCGACCGCGGTACCCCTTTTGGTTTGGTACCTTTTGTTTATCGTGTTGACGATCCAATGAGCCATTTTTGAAGGCATTGGAACGGCACTCGGTGTCTCCGCCACCTTTTTCATGCCTGCTACCGCAATGCAACTCAGTCAAATGGTTGTAGTTTTTTCAGTTTAGTATGGTTTTAGAGTTTAGGGGAGTTATCCTTGGACGCACGACCCCTCGTCTTGTACCAGTCGTCGTGCCGCCAAGGACGACAAACCACTCACCTGCTATATACCTCGTTTTTGTTTAGGTATACCATTTTTTTTGTTTTGGTTTTTGATTCCGGAGAGTTGGGGGGACAGGTGTGCCTCACCAACTCAAAGGGCCGTTTTGGATTTTTTGGGTTTAATTTGATGATTGTTGTCTACCTGAAGGGTTGGGACAGGCCTTAGTGTCCTCAACCGGTAGGGTTACAACAAAGGTTTTCGTTGGAAGCTTATATTTGGTGGACTATAGGTCTGATTTCCGCCCGGTCTAGCTGAGTTTTTTTTAGGAATGCTGAACATCGGTCCTGGCGGTTGGTTTTTGGCTTTCTCAGCACAACAAGCTTTTATCGCGTTGTACTGAGAAGGCCAACGGTTTGTTTACGGGTTGGAAGGATAGACTGAGGTTTTTTTTCTATGTGCAGCGCAGTTGGCCGCATAGTTTTTTTTCACCTTCCGTGGTACTGACGTGGGTTCGAGATTATTATTTAGATTTTTTTTGTTCGGTCAGAACAGCAGTATTTTTAAATTGTTTAACGTTAGTATGATTTTACTTTTAGATTATTTTAGAGCATTTTTGGTATGTTTTGAATCTCGAAGTTGCGTCAGACTTTTTGTTTAGATTCTAGGTTTTCTAGATCAGTTTGAATAGGTTAGTTTTCTTGCCTTCACTTTGTTTTAAATTTTGTTTTAGGATGAAAGTCGCTGAGGACAGCGAGCGGTTCACCTACGTTGAACCTTAAAATCGGGGAGGGGGGTATTGTAACGTAGACATTTTCTTAGATTTTAAATTAATATTTTTGGGTTGAATTCCTTTTCTTATTTCAACGATTTTAACAATATCCCAAACTAACTCGATTGATTGCACTTCTTTGCATAATCTGTTGCATTCAGATGCACCTTTTGATGCTTATCTGTTGTCGGGGTTGTCATATGAGTAAAAATAATTAAAACTTGAGATATTTATGTTGTCACTCCAGGAAAACTTTGTATGATTTAGGTATGATTTTTATAGATAGAAAATAAGTTTGATGTAAAACAAAACATATAAATTACAGACTTACAAAGTGGCTCTGAAATGAAACCTTATTAGATTTAATGATAAAAATATATTTCTTAGGCTCATGAGTGAATTTGTCTAAATAATCAGTTCAGAATTTTCGAAGAATTTGTGTCTTCAGGGGATTGGCACCCTACTTTTGTTTTTTTGCCTTTTGTTCTCAACATATGAGAAGGTCATTCTGAGGTGACATGCACTTTTGATGTGTGGACCCCTCCGGGGACGCACGCTCGCATGAGCCCTATTTTGTGATAAGACCACACATTCCACATGGTGGTCAAAATGGTGGAAGCAGTTCGAGTCCTTCGGTGTGTTCCACTGAGTAAGTATAAATGGAATTTAGTTGTGATCAATTCCACAATGGCGCGAAACATTGTGGGTTTGTTCTTAACCAAGTTTTGGTTCTTTACAGAGTTGACTCCTGCTCGAGGGAAGGGAGCGCTCCGCCAGAAGTCCTAACAGCTTCCAGTGCGGTGAGCTAAATTTCGAATTGTTTCATTTTTTCTCTAGCGGCCATAAAGGGCATCGGCTAATATTTCCTTTTCTCGCTTTGCAGGAGCCGGGATGTTTCTAGATGTTTCTAGAAGCTTTTGATGTTTATAGAAGTTTCAAGATGTTTCGAATTTGAAGTTTTAAAATGATGCTGTGGGATCTGTCCCACGTCATCTGCACTGGCCGGCTCCAACCAGGTTAGCAGTCAGCTTCCCGGGGATAGGCGAGGTCACTCCCCGCCGCTCCAGGTCCGGTAGCAGTTTTTGAGGTCGGTCCGATGCATCTTTAATTTTTAAATTGCGTCTGCGCTCGGCTACAAATTTAAAATGTGATTTAGAGCAATAGTTATTTTAATTTAAAGTTTTGAAAGTTCTGGTGCATAAAACTTAGGTATTTCGAAATTTAGTCTTTAGTAATAAATTAATTGGTGTAAACCTTATAACATGAACCTGTGAAGCGACCCAGCTATACCACTGAGCTTTTACATGATAATATTAGGTTAATAAAGTTTGTTAGATATCAATTTGTTTAATTGTTTCTCCTCCTAGCTTTCCTACAGCAAGGTTTCCATTTAGTTTATTTTATTTTATTTTGATTTAATTTTATTTTGTTAACATGGCTGTTTCCATTTTAGAGAAGCCGGAGCTTTTCAATCATTTATTTTACCCCCTTTCAAAACACCCGTGTTACACCATGAAACCGTTTACCAAGCCTATCAATGATTTGATTAAAAAAATGTTGGAGGAAGGGCTGTCGACTAGGAAAATAGCCAAGAAATTAACCGTAAGCCAGTCGGCTGTGCAGAGAATAAGACAAAAATGTACAAAACCTTTGAAAAAGAACAGTGGGGGGCGAACAAAAAAGTTAAGCCCGCAAGACACGCGTAGAATTGTACATTATATGGTCACTGGCGAAGCAAAATCCACATCGCATGCCGCCTCACTCTTACGAAAACAAACAGGAAAGGTCGTAAGTAAATGGACAGTGATAAGAAGTCTTCAGGGTGCAAAATTCCGAGCAGTGGAGAAGAAAAAGAAACCGCTTATTAGTAAGAAAAATGTAAAAGCTCGACAAGCATTCGTGAAGAAGTACGAAACGTGGACAGAGGAAGACTGGGCGAAGGTAATTTTCTCAGATGAAACTAAAATTAACAGATACTCAACGGACGGCCGTCAATGGAATTGGAAAAGAGAAGGAGAAGGGATGAATGTGCGAGATTTCATACAAACTGTTAAACATGGAGGTGGTAACATCAAAATGTGGGGCTGTATGACTTGTTTTGGACCTGGTTCTATTCGTAAAATTGATGGGATAATGAACAAAGAGATCTATCTTGACATATTAAAGAGGCAGTTAGGGGAAACGCTGGAGAATATGCCGTTCCCAGTCAACGAAATATGGTTTCAACACGATAATGACCCTAAACACACTGCAAAAGTTGTTAAAAAATGGTTGTCTGAACAGGGTTTTCATGTGTTAGAATGGCCAGCTCAAAGTCCCGATTTAAACCCCATCGAAAACCTATGGTCTATGTTAAAAAAAGCGTTAGTGAATAACTACGACTCACCGCCATCGTCATTACACATATTGTGGGCTCGAGTTCAAGAACAATGGGAGTTACTGTCGCCTGCGTACTGTGAAAAAGTAGTAAAGGGCATGGGTAAGCGTTTGGCTGCAGTAAAAAAGGCCAAAGGACTATGGACAAAATATTAATAGTGTAAAATTCCTCATAAATATATGGTGCAATACTGATTCAATGTTTATCTTACTAGGAGGAGCAAAACTGATTCAATGTTAATTTGAGTATAAAAGTTTTACAGTGATTTCAAACTTAATGATTACACTTAAATGTAAGTTAATAATAGTGTACAGTTTCTTATAATAAAAGTATTCAAGCGAGAATGTTTATCCCTTTAATTTTTACACGATAAATATATGAGAGTCATTGACATTGGTTCACTTGTGCTACTAACTGTATTTGTGAATACCTCATCCGCTCCGATATATCTGATGGTGACTTTCAGCAAGAAGAAAAATCTTACCTGGTCGAGTCGTATCTTATTACGCGAGAAAACAATTCCCGAATTGATTATATCTCTAAAGTCATCCCTTGAACTGATGGACTTCATATTAACGTATCAACTTTTTATTTTTGGGCTTTCTCGGCAGCCCGTTCCCCGGACGAATGGCAATGGTTGCCGAAGCCATAAAAGTCATCTGAATAATATAACTCGAAAATAAATTTAAAACAACGAAATGCAAATTATTAGTAATATGACAGAAGTCATTCGTATGGGGGCTACGAAGGTTGACATTGACAGCACTTTTTATTTTACTTCGAGTAAAAAAAGCCGAAATCACTGCATACCAACATAACAAACATAATTTTGGTTATTTGAAGATCGAAACGAAACCAACAGAGTTTCCGAAAATGGCCGATAGTCGTAAAATGAAGAATGTTATGAAAATTTCTTTTGCTTATTGTAAGTTAAATACGCATCGAAAGCGATAGTTTTTATGCTCTAGTTATATTCTCATATTTAGATAATAGATTAGAACAGCTTTTTCTTATCATACGTGCGTCTTATTCGTGAAACGTGTCAAAAACTTTTTTAGAAATTTGTAAGGTGCCATCTCTCTTCTTCCCTCGTTTTTTATCCCGTTCTGGTTTTTCGATTTTATATATATGATTTGCATTTGTGACCACCTGACGAAGCCTGCGTTGTGGATATCCTACCTAAAAATTTGATCATATTTTTATAGATGTTAAATAAAGACTTAGATAAAAAATTATATATATGTGAAGTGTAATTAAATCCAAAATAACAACTACATGCAAAAGTTCTTTTCCTTAATCTTTTAAGCTATAGGTAAGTAAGTACCTGCTAAATTATTTATTTAAGTACATACCTACATTTTTACCAATATTTTATTCAAAATCAAACATCTAGTTGGAAAGAAATAAGTAGGTAGATAAAGAGTGAAATATTTCACGATTTCGTATGTCATTCTTGCGCAGAGCCATGCTAATCTCTCTCTGTTTCTAGTCAAATTTAAGTATATGAATTATGAATTGCCGAAGTACTAACCCACAATGGGATGTAGGTTTGTTCGTTACCTTGTATCTCTTTGTATCAGCACTTTTATTACTAAAAGTTTATTTGTGACGTCCCGCGATAAAGGTACCTTATGGCGGCTGGCGCTTATGCCGCATAGCGTTGCAATAATATTGGAGCGGCGTTAATAATAGCGTAAGCGCCAATCGCCATAAGGTACCTTTATCCGCAGGATGTCACATTCTGCTATATTATACTAACCCTGAACGGGATAAAAAGACAAATTGCTGATAGATACTTAGACAGATGAAACCTCCTCGCCATATCATAGTCTACCTTAATACGTAGGTTCTACGTAACGCGTATTAACTAGCCGTACCATTCGTATTCGAAAACACAAATCACTTGAAAACTGAAGGGTATGCCATTCACCATTTAAGTATTCAAATTTCAAACCTTATTATACACACAGAAAGATTTAAACTAACAAGACTCAGAAGAGACTTCATGTAGTATGTAATGGTAACACGTGCACGCTTTACTAACTCGATGTGTTTTTAAAGATATGTACTTCAGTATTTTCATTGGCATAGCCACGGTGCACGCAGGCAGCCTTTGAAAACACTTTCACGTCATATCATGGCATAAGCCGTTAGAAACTGTTTTTCACCACACCAGCTCGGAAAGGCTTACTTTGCACTTCAAAAACTAAGAGCAAACTTACATTTTAATCACAAGTGAGGCAAAGTAATCAAATGCAAATTTTGAGTTGTTTTGTTATGTTTGCTGGTAGAATTGACTTTTAAATCATGATTTTGGATGATAAATATTTAATAACATTCATTTGTATTTGATTATTACATTTAATATTTGCTTCAGGTTGATGTAGTGAAAGATTTTGTGTTTCAATTGGGGCAAATTTTGTTTAACCCTCGTGCTTTGAAACCCTCGCAACGCTCAAGATTCCATGTTTCGAATATTGATACTCGCAATATTAGCACGAGCGGTTAAACAATAACTTTGCCCCCTTGTAAAATAAATAACTATTTCAATATAGTCAGCTAAACTGAGGTACAAATTCAAAAACTCACCAGTAATTTAGCTTCACGACCTTCTAGATGGAAAAACAGCAAGCCAATGACTTGAAAATTTGCCTTGAATAACTGACAAAGCAACCTGCCTGTGTGGTGGGAGTGTAGGAGCGAGGGACGTATATGCTAGAAAGGAGCAATACGACCTACGACAGTGTTGCCACTCTCAATTTGAGATGCAATGGATAGTTGTTTGGTCGGATACCGGGTATTCGGCCTGACCATCGGCCGGCGGAATAATACCTACATTTCGGTTTTTAGGTGCGCATTGTGCAGGTTTTAACCTGTTTCGTGGTGAACGTTGGCGCGGACTCATTTCTATGTTCGAAATGAGTAGGTACCTACGCGTGCAAGTGAGTGGATGTGGATTTTTAAATTGTTTTGAAATAATAAACGAGTAAGTACAATATGACCGTGACTGTTTCTTAAATCCAATTTGTTTACTCTGAAATCTAGCAAAGTTAATATCCGGTATTCGGCCGGATAGTGGGTCACTAATGTCACTATCCGGTGCATCTCTACTCTCAATATTATTCTGAGGTTCCAAATATCGGTACAGTTGTTTAATTGTTGCTTAATTTGGAGATTGACCCCAATTTCATTTCTGATCAAATCGGTCGATTTGATCATCCCGTCTGGACTCCACTTAACAGCCGTAACACATTAGCGCGCGCGCGTAACACGGTGCGCCAAACCATAGCCTGATGTCATGTAGGTATGTACTTAGTCCAAAATTATGTTATTTATATGCAATATATGCATTGAACGTTAAATCTGAACCAATTCGATTACTATTCTATAGTGAATCAGCATGACTTGAAAAAGCGCGGCAAATTTAAAACATGTATGTAAAAACCATTTAAGGTTTCAATAGCCCTCATAGACCTGACTTTTATCTCGATATCGTAATTTTCTAGCGACAAACCCATTATCTATACAAAACTGTCGCAAAAATGTTATCGCTTGTATATCGTGGTACAGGATAGGATGGAGCCATAGACTTACTACTTGCTTGCAGGTATCGTAATCAAACAAAGTGCTTGCTAAGTAGCTAAATACGCGCAATGTATTTTTATGTCAAAAATAATGTATTTATTTAATGTTAATTTAGTATGAATTATATAGTAAATATATGTATATTGTTTTATCCACAAATATGAACAATTGTAGTTAATTTACAAAACATAATTTATACGGCCACAAATAAAATATTAAATGCTTCTAAAGTCTGTTTGATTATTTCTACATTGGAAACGAAGTCATTTCAAATTATAAAAACATTAACTGAACACCTTATTGCTACCTGCATTCACCGCTCGCCGCTCAGCTACCCCCTGACGAATACCACGGCCTTACGTTTTATGACAGGACTCTGAGTCAGGGGAGTGGCACACTTGGTCCGCCATTTTAGTCAGTCATTCCATGTTCGGGTGCGCTTGCGTTCAGTCGAGTTTTGGAATATTACTGCAAATTTTTGTTGTTTGTTAATTTGTTGGTTATGGTGTCGACTTTTATTGCCCTAGTCGCCAAAATAAATGATGTTACTTAGTGAAATTTTAACCGACACCACACGGTAAAAATAAGTTTAACAATAATTACTTAGTTAAAAATCGAGTAAAAACGGTATTTCTAATACTTAACTTATATTTTTTGCTATTCAATTAAAGAGTACTAACAAAATCCTAACTCAATTAATTAGTGCAAATATTTTAAGGTTTGCGATTCCTGCTCGGCCTTGCGTCGTAAGGTGCCCGGTACCACTGTATTGCAGCAATAACTAGAAATGCTTACTTTGGGGAACATTAGCAACTGTCGTTTTTGATAATTACATTTTAGTGGTGAGGGGTGGTACTTAAATGACCGCTATTGAAACCTGAAATGGTTTAAACTTATAGGCGCGAAGATTTGAAATCCCTAAGAAAATTTTAATTTCGCGTCTTTTTCTGCTATCAAATTATGTGTGTTTCGGTATAATAGCCCAATATAATTGGCCTATTATTGTATTAAATTTAACGCGCACGCAAAGACGGAAAGCCTGCAATTATATAAAATTTACTTTCTTATTTACAGCACTCTTGCCCAGATTAAAGCTGATAAGTAGTTCGAATCTAGTCTCCCATATTTTTTAATTTCACTGGTACATATGTCTTGACCGAGTAAATAGTAAATATACTAAATACTTTTTTAAATATTCGCGCTCGGGGCGGGAGGAAGTTTCATCGTTCCGCCGCCCGCTCCATGCAACGACCAATCGCGTTAGCTCGCTGGCTCGTGCGCGGCAATTTTAAAGCAACGATAACGTTTTTGATGGTTTTTTGTGTTATGAATCATATTTCAAGCCGATTTTTACAGTATTCGACGATCGAGAACTCATAACGAAAATCCCATATGATATTGATCTATTACCATTTTTAACCAGGAAATTAAAGCACAACCCCATAAAACCCACCATACGGTATTATTTAGTGTACGATTAAATTGCAACGCTTGTACTTATTATAATTTGGAAATAATTAGAGAAAAAATAGCCTATTACCATTTTTGAGGACGGAAATATACTGAATTTAATAATAACCGTAGGTTACTTACTTTAAATGTAGGATACATAATTATTTTTTGTGTGATTCATGCTTAATGTTATAAATCAAATATTTCTCTATGAGTATTAATTTAAAAAATGTTATTAATATTTTTTACTAATTTTCTGTGATTTTTTATATTTTTACATTTTTTTTTAAATACCTAAATGTAATATATTTATTTGGATTATGTGTCGACGTAATCACTAGATTTATTGTCTGTCCCATACACCGAATAGTTCAGCTATTACTAATTATTTCCATTCCGCCATACTAGCCGATTGTATCTTTCTTGGGCTATAGGTAGAAACAGACCGCATTGTACCGCCGGAATCGCATTTCCCCTCTCCCTTTTTGGGTGGAAGCAAAGAGTTAATATCCTTAAGACATTATATCAATAAAGTATGATCCAAGGAACAATCGTGCCAAGCGGCATCGCCTGGGATAAAACGGCCAACTCAGTGCACTTCTCCATTTACATTTTCCCTTAAATATTTTTTTAAATATTGATCCTAGCAAAAAAGTATATAGAATATTTAATGTAGTAAATTTTATGTAGATTACTTATGTATAAGATTTTTTTGTACAAGCCACCATTTACGAGTTATTTACAAAAAATATTAACAATTGATTTACTTTCTCCTTTAAATATTGATCCTAGTGAAAAACTGTATACAATATTTAATGAAGAAAACTTTATGTAGATTACTTATGTAAAATATTTTTATAATATAAATATTAACAATTAAAAATATTAATAATTAACTTTCTCCCTTAAATATTTTTTTAAATATTGATCCTAGCGAAAAAGTGTATGGAATATTTAATGTAGAGAATTTTATGTAGATTACTTATGTATAAGAACATTTTTTGCTACAGGCCACGGTTTACGAGTTATTTATAAAAAACTATAAAAAGGCACCTTTGAACCCGATTTATTTTCAAACACAACATGACTGATCAGTTCATCAGCGTCACATAACATAAATTGACCTGCGCAGTGGATAGACAGCTAAATTTAATGTTCCAGTATTCACAAAATCTTAATTGCTAAATTGGGACCTAGCGAACCGAAATGGGCCAGAATGTCCAATTTCAACCTACTACGTATTTTATTCATCGAAGTCCTTGTCGTAAGCGCCATCGACAATAAGGTCCCTTTTCATAGATAATACCACATATGGGGAATCAGTAAGAAGTACATTGTGTAACAGATGCCCCCAGATACTTATTTCAGGATTTTTAATATTAAATCACCCCCAACCCTTTAAATTAGGGGATGGAAGATTGTCATAAACAACTTACAAAAAGAAGTGAAATCCCATCAAAAACATTTTGATGTAAAATGTTGCCCAAACGAAACCATAAGGCTCGCACTGTCAAAAAGTTATCAGATCTCTTGCTAAGCTTCTAACTCTACAAGCCCTCTAACTTTACTAGCTCTACACCAAAAGTGAGTGGCTTGGCCGTTTCGTTTCTACAAGAACTATTGTATGTAAGTATAATACAAAAACCGCCCAAATGCGAGTCGCACTCGCGTTCCAAGGGTTCTGTACATTACACAATTTTTAACAATATATTTTTTTTAGAGAAAAGTGAGTAAAATGTCTTTAAAAAACCCCGTAGGGATCGGAAAACTAGGTACTTAAGTCCGACTCACGCTTGACTGCACATTTCTAATAGGTTTTCCTGTCATCTATAGGAAAAGAGCTAATATGTGTATTAATGGCGGAATGGTCATTTTTTGCGTATTTTCTTAAATAACTTCTAAACTATTTATTTTAAAATTATGAATAAATATATCTGACATTCTTACAATGAGCCCCTTCATTTGATATATGTATATATATATTTTTTTTTGAATTTCTATTATTTACTTTACATGTATGTCCTTGGGCTATAGACTTACATGTGTATACCAAATTTCAACTTATTGGTGCAGTAGTTGCGGAGCAAATAGGCTGTGACAGACGGACAGCCAGACACACGAGTGATCCTATAAGGGTTCAGTATTTTTCCTTTTGAGGTACGGAACCCTAAATATAATGAATTTAATAAATTTTTCACCTTATGCCCATGTGGCGGTAGCGAAACAGTCAAGCCACATATTTTGACTAAGGTGTAGAGTTAGTGAAGTTAGGGCTTGTAGAGTTTGAAGCTTGGCTCGACAAGAGATCTGACAACTTTTTGACAGTGCTAGTCTTATGGTTTCGTCTTAGCAACAAAATTTACATGAAAATGTGTTTGGTGGGATATTTTTTTACAGTATAAATATTTATTCGTAACAGTAAGTATTATCTTTTAACATAATTTTTACAGTACATCTGGTGCTACATTACGACACCGGTGCTATAATAAGCACGTTAAAACACTCCCTTTGACCGTGTTTTAAAATTCGTCACTTGTTGCAAAATATCGATTTTTCGCAATTCTATCGTAAAAGAAAAGAAAACTAACGAAGACGTTTTACGCATACTGAAAGTTTTGCGTAACTTTTGAATAAAACCATTTATAATCATAATAATACATTTATTGCTTCTCAAAATGTTTCCCTTTACATTCTATGCACATATATTCACTCGCTCGGACCATTTTTGGAAGCATGAGGCCCAATCACTTGACTGCAATTTTTCGACGTGGTGATGAAACGTAGTAACTGCCTTATCCGCCCAACTAGCAAAATCACGCTAACAACAGTCTCTAGACTACAATTTTGTCGCTCTTATATTGATTTTATATCATCGTATAAGCCCGGGTTTGGGCACAAAGCATAAGCGTATTTATTTTAATATCGTTCTAATATCAGTCTAATTGAATGTTGTTTGCATTCACAGTAATCTTTTTCAAAACTATATTAAGCTGCTTTAGGCTAATATCGCTTTTACGTAAGTATCTTGTAAGCCTACATAGGCTTATATTGGTCGAACGTAAGTATCTTGTAAGCCTACATAGGCTTATATTGGTCGAACGTAAGTATCTTGTAAGCCTACATAGGCTTATATTGGTCGAACGTTAGAATCTTGTAAGCCTAAATAAGCTTATTTTGGTTTGAAACATTCTATTTGTGAAGTATAAATATACGGGTGAAATTAACTGCAACGTGACAAAAACATATTAGTGTAAGTGTTTATCAAACTTTTTATGAATTATGTTTAAATATAATAACGTGCTGTTTATCATCGTCTTTTTATGTTTCAGGGTAAGTATTCACATGGGAAAATATTATTTATTGTAAAGTAGACCCTGTTTTACACTTCAAACTTCATGCGCCTACTCAAATATGGTATTTGAATATTTTTATAATTATTTTATTTCTTTATTTTGTATTGATAGTCAGCCATTGATGTAGGTGCATTTTTCAAGCGCACTATTAGAGTATTTTAAGCATTCTGAATACAAATGATGTGGCCATGTTGAATAAATTACGGTTCCTTGCTTTACTTATACTAACAATAGTGTTCCCAAAAACGATTTAAGATCAAACCATCTTATATTGATCTTCTCTTTTGTGATATAAGTGTCTTGATCTTATATCACTCTAATATCTTACTAAAGTGCTGCTGTTGATCTTATTATAGCTTTAGTAAGATCAGAAAAGTACGTACTTACAGTGTTCTTATGCTATGTTAATATTAGTCTTACATTCTTACAATAGCATTTAGAAATCTAATATAAAATCAAATGAACTAAGAGAATGAGGATATAAGACCAAGTACTCTCAAGTTCAATGAGACTTCGTAAATGTTGTTGTAAGAGCAAGAGGCTTATAATAGTATTATACTATGTTGATATTAGTCTTACATTCTTATAATAGCATTTAGAAAGTCTAATATAATATCAAATGAACTATGAGAATGTGGATATAAGACCAGGTACTCTCAAGTTCAATGGGACTTCGTAAATGTTGTTGTAAGAGCAAGAGGCTTATAATAGTATTATGCTATATTGATATTAGTCTTACATTCTTATAATAGCATTTATAAAGTCTAATATAAGATCAAATGAACTTAGAGAATGTGGATATAAGACCACGTACTCTCAAGTTCAATGAGACTTCGTAAATGTTGTTGTAAGAACAAGAGGCTTATAATAGTATTATGCTATGTTGATATTAGCCTTACATTCTTATAATAGCATTTAGAAAGTCTAATATAAGATCAAATGAACTTAGAGAATGTGGATATAAGACCACGTACTCTCAAGTTCAATGAGACTTCGTAAATGTTGTTGTAAGAGCAAGAGGCTTATAATAGTATTATGCTATGTTGATATTAGCCTTACATTCTTATAATAGCATTTAGAAAGTCTAATATAAGATCAAATGAACTTAGAGAATGTGGATATAAGACCAAGTACTCTCAAGTTCAATGAGACTTAGTAAATGTTATTGTAAGAGCGAGAGGCTCATAATAGTATTATGCCATGTTGATATTAGTCTTACATTCTTATAATAGCATTTAGAAAGTCTATTATAAGATCAAATGAACTTAGAGAATGTGGATATAAGACCAGGTACTCTCAAGTTCAATGAGACTTAGTAAATGTTATTGTAAGAGCGAGAGGCTTATAATGGTATTATAAAATGCTCTTATATACATATATAAGACTAGGTAATAAGACTAAACTTACTAAAGTGCGTATTAGCTTGTCTAAGACTAATATAAGAGCGATGATAAGTTCAAAACAAAAATAAGAGCGCTATAAGCGCATTACTCTTATATAGTGCGCAATCTGAGACTTTTTTGCTAGTTGGGCGGGGTCTTAAATGTCAAACCCCAAATTAAATCCTTAATTTTGGGAAATAGATAGAAGTCACAGGGTGCAATGTCTGGATTATAATCCGTATAAGAGACATTTTCCACGTTTTCGTAATTAAAAAATGTTTTTGCCTTTATTGCGGTATCGGTGGACGCATTATTATGACGCAGGAGGATGCGGCTTCTCGGTCGTCTCTCGCGGTCTTTTTCAATGACTGCGAGCACACAAATGGTAGTGTACTGCTCAGTATTTAACGTTCTTTTATTATTTAAAAGTACGGTACAAAAATGTCGCGTTTAAAAAAAACAGACGATCAAAATGTTTGGCAACGCTTTTGGCTTGTTGAACTTGTATGGGCCTCCTGTCACCTTCGAAAGACCCATTGACTGGACTAATGCCTTTTTTCCGGATCGTAGCAGTAAATCCAGGTTTCATCTCCTGTAACGATGTTATATACAGCATTTGAACTTCCTTGCATATACTTACGCAGCATTTCTCGGCACCAGTCAAAAAGTACCTGTTTTTGGACTGAAGTTAATTCGTGAGGAATCCAAAGACAACAAGGCTTCCTGACTTTTAAATATTCTTGTAAAATCTTTTGTATTTGTCTGAACCTATCCCTAATTGTCCTCAAATTTCGTCATAGGTGATTCGTGGGTTTTCTTCAATGAGTCGTCTCACAGTAGCCACGTTTCCTTGAATGATCGCCGTGGACGGTCGACCATCACGAAAATCATTACCTAGAATAATACTGTCTCTACTAAATTCACCATACCAATGCCTCACGATGCTCAGATGTGGTGCTTCAATCCCAAAAGCATTTTGAAGGCAAGCAGTACACTCTTGCGGAGTAAGCGAACTTTTAAAATCATAACAAAATCATAGCTCTAAAAATATTTTCGCGTTAAAGCCACGTTCAACGCACTGACTTACTTTGACAAGCCATTAAAAACAAAAGACGATCGATTTGTCGCCAACATTTGTCACATTCCATAATCAAAAGCCTGTATTTTTTTAAAATATACAATTCATAATTTAAATGTTTACCAGTGGCCAATAGTGCAAAACATTCAGTGTGGCCTATGTAGTAGGAGAGAGGGGGAGTTTGTTAAGAACTATAGACAATAGAAGAGGAAGGATGCTTGGGCACCTGATACGACACGACGAATTTATCAAAAATATCATAGAAGGGAAAGTTGAAGCAAACAGGAAGAGGGGAAGACCAAGGAGAGCGTACATGGATCAAATAAAGGAAAAGATCAACGTCGTGTCGTATCGGGCTGTCAAAGAGAAGGCGGAGGACCGCCAAACATGGAAATTCCACCGACCTATGTATTAACAAAAAAAAGTCACTTGTAATTAGTTACTGCCTTTAAAAAGTATAAGTGCCTCAATGTTATTAGACTTTTTGATTCTTTAAAACGTCTTTAGGTCAATAAAGCAAGTGAAAAAATATTAGAGTTAGACCAAGAAAAGTCTGCAGCAATTTTGACAGCCCACACAGTGCAAGTGTTATTTATAAGTCATAATTTCATAGAAGTTTCTTCAAATCGACCTTATTAATAAGAGATTAAAAATATTGAAAATTATCTTAAAATATTTTAATCTAATATTTCATCTCATACGTTCAATAAGGCCCGAGACTAGACCTTTTTACCTGCACTGCCAGTGGGCCTTCTTAGAAACACGTACAAATTCAGAATAATTGGGAATAATAGGGAGCAACTGCTATTTTTGAATGCTGGGCCTTGTTACCCGCCGGGCCTCATATGCCTGCACCTCACTTACCTTATTTATTTGTTTTACAAGGGGAAAAGTTGTTGATTAACCGCTCGTGCTAATATTGATACCCAAACAAGCGAAACAATTTTTTTTATTAAATAGGAGGCAAACGAGCAGACGGATCACCTGGTGGTTAGCGATTACCGCCGCCCATGGACACCCGCAACACCAGAAGGGTTGCAAGCACGTTGCCGACCTTTAAGATGGGGGTCTTTGAAGGTTTCAAGGTCGTATCGGACAGTTCATTCCACAGTTTGGCTGTGCGAGGCAGGAAGCACATTCACAAATTCAAACATTCTAAAATTGAACCACGAGCGGAGCGAGTGGTTCGTAAAGTTGAACCTTGAGCGTAGTGAAGGTTTCAAGGGACGAAGGTTAAATAAAATTTTCACCACATCAGCTCGTAAAGGCCCTCTTGATTGTTCGAAACGGATAAGAAAAGTGGCATTTAATTTGATGCAAATTTTGAGTTGTTACCGTAGGTAAATTGGATCAGTTGGTTGGTAATATTGACTTTAAAATGATAAATATTGAATAACGTTAGTTTGAAATTGATTTTATGATAAAGTAAATATTATCGGAGATGATCGCTCTTATAAAATGTATGTCGCTAGTCATTTATAACCTAAAAGCGCCAAATTAAGCAAAATTATATTGAAATGACACCTGTGTATTGAATTTGAAGAATACTTTAACAAGGGTAGTTATCTGTATGACAATGCACCTAAAATAATTTTCAAATGTATCTATTATTTCTATACTTAACACGATAACGAATTCTACGTAAACGAAACCGGGGCAATCCCTAGTACATATAGAAATAAATAAGGGAAGGTAAGTTTCCATTAGTGTACTGTGTAAAATAACTATTTACCATTGATAATAATTTTATAAACGCTTTGCGTATTTTTAAGGGCACCGCGCTAACCGCTAGCCCGCGACCGTCGATCGCTGCCTCCTGCCACGGCGCACAGCGCGGCGCGCGCAAACGCCGCGCGTTTGAAATGTAACTTAATATAAGCTCGGAATGCATACTTACGTATCAGTATTTAGTGTCGCCGTGATTTTATATTTCTAATCTTTTGTGTGAGAAGTAAGATCTTTATTATGACCGTGTAATATTAACTCTACAAACTTTAATTCAATATTGGCTATACTGCTTAACGAGAAATCAATATCTAGACAAGCACATTGTCTACATTTCTAACTTTTTACATGTATACTAAGTTGATAGATAATATCGTAATTTTGCAATATCAGCTACTCTAATTCTGTATTTACATAATAATTCCTGTTTTTACGTTCACCAGAAAGCAAAAAAGAAAGCTGTTCCAGATTTCTAAAAACCGAATATTGTGAATAAATTAAAGTGTTATTGAATATGTTAAAGTTTTTTGTAACTTTAATTTTATATTTACATAGTTATTTAGCAAAAATTGAAAATTTAAATATGGCCGAACGCTCCACCTAAAATTTTCTAACTTTTTACATGAATGTTATTTAACATGCTTACAATAACATATCAAAAAAGAAAAAACTTTAATGTTATCAAAACCCATTTTTGTTCCACCGCTGGTCTAATTGTCACCCGACTTACGTATGTATGCAGGTATTCAGCTCAATCGGAAACCGGGAAGTGGATTAAATTTAACTTGCAAGATTTGATTACACACAGACAGACATACAACGGTCAGGTGAAAGTAAATAAAAGCTTGTAAAAAGGTCTCTTATCATCAATGTATATAATTGATGTTTGTGTTAAAGGCTATATTGAGGCCTTGGGTGGCCTACTAATTGACCGAAGCGAAGCGAAGGTCTACGTTTTGACTCGTTAGTAGGTAATTAAAAAGCAAAATGTACGTAGTTAATAAGCGAATGATATAGTGTCCAAGAAGCACATAAGAAGAACGTTGCCATATTACAACATAGTACATGTCCGTAAATGATCTCACTCATTGCATTTTAAACCGTTACTTAGAAACTCGTATATTTGTAAAAATATATTATGTATATTTTATTTGAATTAGCGCAATTATACAGTTACAAAATATTCAAGCTCCACGTATGCTCGAACCTTAGTGTATTCTGCAACTGCGTTATCTGCGCTGTTAACACTGAGTTAAACTAACGGGCGTATAAATTTAACTGTGAGTTAGTGTACTTGTTAATTGGGTCTTTGCTCTTTGCCTCATAGTAGTAGAGAGTGGAAAGCCACATAATATACTGCCGTATTCGAACTTCAAGATATTCACAAGACACGACAGGTACTAGATCCATTCTAGATACGTTATAGTTTAGATATCAACTAGTTCTCTTTTGCATCGTAATTCGGGCAACCAATGTCACTTTTACGTTAGATAGGGTAAGATATCTATTAGATGTGAATTGGATCTCTAACTCAGCCTGTGGAAATCGTTCAAGAGTATCTCCGGAGTCGTTATCGTATATATCTAAAAGATATCTAATAGATGTCTATTTCAAAATCCGAATCGGGCCCATAGTAGAAGAGAGTTTTCAATGAGCATAACATTACTCACGGAAATATATCTTTAACATCATTATTTTACAGAAAACTCATCATTCAATTGATAAAAAATGTAACATAGTGATCATGTCCATACCATGTACTGGATTATCCACCGTCGCTTTATATTGCACCTTAACTTATTGGTATAAAGTTGAAAATTGTATAGGCATTTATAAAGCTCGTATGTCCTCGGTAATGAGCAAAAACACACCAATCGTTGACACAATTAAGTGGTCATTTTGAACCTAACTGCATGGAGATAAGGTACACTAAATGTTCAGTAAAGCTGTCACTATGGGGCCGTCTGACTGGTCCCGGACAAGCATTTTTGTATGTTTTTTGCCCTTTATCAGAGAGTAGTAACTAAGAAGACTGACAGGCCCCATATCACGTCGCAAGAATCTTCATTGTAGTAGATCTACTTCTTTTCGTATCGTAGATTGTAGTAGATCATAGTAGATGACATTAAATATTATTTTTTATATGTACTACATATAAAAGCCATGCCAATCTAAGGTTTAACACCTTCGCCTCGTCTAACACGGTTTTGGACGAGGCGAAGAAGACCGGAAAGTCTTGGAGCGAAATTAAGCGAGAAGCTCAAGTTCGATCTACATGGAGAGTCACTGTGGGCGCCCTCTGCCCCATCTAGGGGACATAGGATCTTAAGTCAAGTAAGTCAACCTAAGGTTGGCTAAAAAATAACTGCATTCCCGCGTTGCCAGGGAGGTTTTGGGATTATATATACAGTGAAACCTGGTTAATTGGCACCTGGATAAATGGAAAACCTCAATAATTGCAACCAAAAGTCCGGTCCCGCTCCCTTGAGACCAAAAGGCCTCTATAATTGAAATTTTGGAACCTCTATAATTGCAATTTAGATTTTAGTGCTTTTCGTAATTTTGCCTCTGTAATTGACCACATCGCAACTTTGACACTGTGCTAAAAAATCCGTTATTTTTGCTCTTGTTTTTACCTCTATTATTGAAACGAGTCTTACTTATTACCTCTGTAATTGAAATAATGTAGTTGTAAACAGCAGAAACAACATTCTAATAGCAATGATCATTTTATTTATATCTCCAACCAGAATTCAATTTATTTATTGGGTATCTATCACAGCCTGTAGTAGGTGAAATAGTTTTGATCAATAAAAAACAAAGTAGTCTTTTGACAAACTTTTTTCTACAATTCAAGGGAATTTTTTAAACCCAAATGATGAGAAAATAAATTGGTAATTAATGTAGTGTAAAAGTGCAAGTATAGACAGAAGCAATATATAGACCAGAAACCCAGAACGTAAGCGTGTAAATCTACTTTAAAGGGTTATTTGCACCTCCATAAAAGAAATTTGTCAGAACGCAACCTCTATTAATGAAAACCTCTATAATTGACACAGCGATTTTTTGAACCTCGTTAATTGACACGACCTGCTTAAATGAAAAACCTGGTTAATTGACAAAAACTGGCCGGTCCCTTGAGATTGCAATTCTCCAGGTTCCACTGTAGTTCGTTTTTTTTAGCATTAGAAAGAACTTGCAAGAAGGTAAGCGATCTTGACATGTCTTTTTATTGAAAATGGCTATTTAAAAATCAAAAACTATTACTTATGAAAGCAGAAGAATATAAATGATCGTATTAGATTCATAATTGTTACATATTTGCCGTAACTTATTTTTAAAATGTGTTTTTCAATTAAAAGACACATCAAGATTGTTTACCTAATTTCTAATGCTAAAAAAAACGAAGTATAGGTACTGAGCAAGTTTTACTATGAGACCACCCCAAAATCACGAAAAAGAAATTTATCCTCCCATAGAAAACGGACCGGCCAGAATGGAAACAGGCAAATTTTTTTTCGTGATTTCGAGAATGGAAAATATTTAGAAGTAGAAAAACATTTCCTCTTTTTGTATGGACTAAGTACGTAGTATTCTGCCCTCTTAAAATCTAAATCAATGAAACATGGCCTTCTCACGCTGTGCGCAGGAGTTCCCACACTACAACGCTATCGTTGCTTACATCATATTATAGCATAGCATTATGCATGTGGTAATTGGGCCTTTCGACGTGATGCATTAACATGCATGCATGTAATGTTTGGGTTATGACAATGAATCTTTAAAACAGACATAAGTACATATACATATAGTGAAGAAGCCAATTGTGAAATTTTCGGACGTTTTCTTCTAATTTGTTAGACCAAGTAATGAAAATGTCATAGTATGTTACATATTTGTAATCTACTCACAAAGGCCTTTCAATTGGTACCCCACATGGCATGTTTAAAAGAAAAAAGTTAAACACTTTGTACTGCCGACTTTGTTACGTCATTAAAACCACCACTTTAAGAAGCGACAACATGATTCCAACAATACCACTTGTCGGTATAAACCGTTTCGGTCCTACGAAAATCGTAAATAAGGTACTCTACGAATTGGTTTTTCCACTAATAGTTTCCACTACCTAAATGTATTATGGAAGTCTGTTGAATTAACAAATTCACTTGGAAATTTTTTTTGTTTAATTTTTCTGTCCTACCGTTGTACATATTATTTGGCTCGCCTCTTGCTATTATGGCGGCACCTATTTAACGCATTTTGACGTACACTTTTTCATAATCATAGTGTTCTTACCTCCTCCATACCTAATAACGTGGAATCTAAACCACAACAATAGCGTCATATAATTAGTGACGCGCCCATTCGACAATCGTGATAATGTGTCGTTGTCGATCTAAATGACCGTTCTGACCATGTCATCGGACAGTAACGTCACTAATGACTGTCACTATTCTATTGATGTTCACGACTGGATGCTTTAGAGACATTTTATGACACGTGACAAATCATATTATAAAGTAAATTTTAATGTAAAGTGTTTATAATGTTTTTAATTAAAAATATCGGTATAATAAATTGGCCAAGTAAACTGTTTTATGAATCCCTATTTTTATTGTACAGTTTCACAAATGGCCATAATAGTATTATGTACTTACATCGATTGGCACTATTATAGAAATAGAAATTATTTATTTTCAGACCACAGATAAAAATATTTTTTATAAAGATTAACCTCAAACCGTTCTACCTCAAAATGTCTCCGTCACACGAACATTGACGTTTTGTTGATACCATAATGCAGTGGTCGGCAACAGGCGGCCTGCGGGCCGCATGCGGCCCTTGAATCTCTCACTTGCGGCCCGCGAGCCTCCCTGGCTATTTTGTACAAACGACAATGTCTGATAAAGTCACAAATATTATCAAAGTGTGGCCCGCGTCAACTTCGTTAACTACTATGTGGCCCTTGGTTGCTAAAAGGTTGCCGACCGCTGCCATAATGTACTATCAAATCACATGCTCTTGCATAGCGAATTGGCGGTGTCAGTACATACACACCTACATAGGGGTACCAACATATCTATTGTAGCAAAGTAACTATTCTAATATCAATTTTAATGTGAACGTCACAAGATTCAAATTGTATTGGCAATGGCTATACGTCGATGGTCTTCTGAACCTTTAATTTTACATCTTTCACGATCGTCAGATTGACCGCGGCATTACCGTTAGGCAATGGGGTCATAGATAATTTGGGCTCGCAACAATACCTTAAGTGGGGAAATCGTTGCTTAATAACGTTGTATGCAATTATATGTGTCCTATAAAAACTTCGTTTCCATGCAACACATGTCTTTCTTTACGTACGTTCTCAAGGTAGGCATTAAAAATCTACAAAAATAAAAATATCGTTGGATATAATGGCGGTAAGGCATTTATTTGTATGTTTATCTCAGATACTTGTTCCTGAGTTATGGATGTTTTCTCTGTATTTAAGAATTTGTCTATATATTTATATACTATCTAAGTACCTATATCGTCAGTGGCGGATTTGCCCTAAGGCCCAGTAGGCCCGGGCCTAGAGCGGTAAGATATTAGCAGCAAGGCGGCAGTCTATAGATGGGTGCTGAGAAAGGGGCGGCTAGTAGTTACTACAGGGCCTTGGGCCTAGGGCGGCCAACACTGCAAATCCGCCACTGTATATCGTCGTATTCGTCGTCTAGTACAAAGTAAATAAGCAAAAACCACGTACCTGTCTTGCTGCAACACCTCAGCCCGCACCCACGGGGCCCCCCACTCTTCCTCCGGCCGCATCCTCAGCAGCCCCGACAGCCACGTGTACGACTTGCTGCGTTTCATCACCTCACCTCACTACCTCACATCGTACGCGTTATCGACACCGGCACAACACTATTTGCAATTCGAATTCCGAATCACCAACACTGATGTTTTGAATTTGGAACACTGTTTTCTTTTTCGAACGTAAGCACTTGTTTTGCTTTTAATTTAAACTTGGAACACTATTTCCTTTTAAGCACTTTGTTTTAATATTTTACGCACATTCACTGTTACTTTGTAATTGTTTTTAACGGCTACCTACACATGGCTGCTTTCTATTAAACAATAAAGTAATTTGTACACTGTTAACAACGAAGCGGCAACATCGCGTCAAAATATCAATCAATTTAACTCATTAAAATTTTCAACGGCACTACATGTAAACAAAAAGCTTTTTAAAAACCGTTATATTAATTTGCACCTTATTTGGAAATCTTTAGGATCTAAATTGGAATGTAAGTAAAAATAAGTGTTGAATGTAAGTACACGCCTACGAGTCAAATTGTAATCTCATCGAATAAAATTGACGTTAACGAAAAGAAACGTCAGATTTGACCTCGATTGACCTTTGGGCACAATCAAAATTTAAGAAAGTTACACTGCAGAGTTAAAAAGACTTTTATTTGACTAAGAATTGCCGCTGGTTATGACATTTTTGTATTGGTCGGATGTCGCGTTAATGTAGACACCTGTAACAAAAAAAGTTTTTAAGCTGGTGTTGACATTGTTAGAGATACTGTTGGCATTGGGCTCGTATGAAAACATTTTAGATGCACATTAATTTCCGAAAAGACGTACATATGAACTGAAGACATTTAAAAGAAGTTATACGTTTTTACATTTTAAATGCTAAAGTTTATGAATCATATTATTACAAGGACTATGGTTGGTGTATTTTGGGTTAGTTGGACCTTAAGATATTTTTTAAAGGAAAACAATGTTAGAAATATAATTTTGTAAGTAACAAGTAATTATATAAGTAACATTCGGTTTTTGTAATTTATACAGTTAGAAGGTAGTTTTAATTATAATAGCCTGAGTTTTTATAGGCATCAGAATTGGAAATTTTTCTAGTATATTGTTCTTGGAGTCATTTTAGGTCATTTAAAGCTTTGTCATTTTTCCATACAATATATATGATACCACATGGCACCGCTAGACTTTAGTTAAGTTTTTTTTTAATTTTGCATGCCCTAATAACTAGCGCCGTGTCGTATTAGACATCACTTATGATGAGCGGCATCTTGTCTATATTTTATTTGTTGTTGTTTATTTTTGTATGTTTTTACGCCAAATAAATATTTTCTATTTCTATTTTCAGCTGAAATTATAAAGTTGAAAGGAAACTGTCTTTTGTTGCTAACTCCATGATCTAATCTATTTCACTGTGAACTAACTCTTGTATAAATTTACAAGGATAATTAAGTAAGAAAGCCGTTTCTAATTAATTTCCTAGTAACTTTCTATAGGTAGCAAAAACACGCCGCTGGCGTTAATGAAGGAGGAACTGCAAGTCAGCTCCGCGTGGGGTCTCAAGCACAAGTACAGTCGGCTTCGGTTGAACATTATGTTTATCTTGCATCTTAGTATAATATGAGAAAATATAGGTACGGTGGAATATATTATATTAACCGATACCATGTAAAAAACAATATCAATCATTTGATATTTACCAGTCGCTTTTCGGTGAAGGAAAACATCGTGAGGAAACCGGACTAATCCCAATAATGCCTAGTTTACCCTCTGGGTTGGAAGGTCAGATGGCAGTCGCTTTCGTAAAAACTTAGTGCCTATGCCAAATCTTGGGATTAGTTGTCAAGCGGACCCCAGGCTCCCATGAGCTGTGGCAAAATGCCGGGATAACGCGAGGAAGAAGAAGAAGACTAAAAAACAATATTAGTAATTGTACATACTAGGTAGGTATAGGGCAGTAAATTAAGAAATGACTCGGCTTCGCTTCCTTATTTCCTGGCCGAGGTGAGTATAGTATTTTTCTGTACGACGGAGCCGAAAAGCAGCAACTTCGTTTAGAGCAGCAAGCCGAAAGTTGACGCTTTCCGGCCGGTGGCAGAAAAAGCCTTTTTTCTATTCGCTGTAGAGTGTAGAGTAAGGATGACTCACGTTAGACCGGGCCGTGTCCGGGCCGGAGCTTTCGGAGCTTCGTTTTCTATGGAAAGCATCACGTGATCATCTGTCATATGAAAGTAAGCCCCTGAATCTCCGGCCCGGACACGGCCCGGTCGGCCCGGTCTAACGTGAGTCATCCTCAAAGTTTACTTCATACCGGATGTTAATTATTAACGTGACATACTGTGACAAACGGCGTGAAATTAGCCGTGAGAAACTATACTTTAAACGTAATCATTACTGATTTAGTTGAAAGGAAAAGTTTTAGAGAAGCGGAAGACAAAAAACCTTATCGAATGACTTGTAATGAAAGCGTAATTTTGAAATAATATAACGTTCAGCTAGCCTCAGGTCTAGACCCTTTTGCTAATCCAAAATCAAGTCAATAATGTGAGAATAGGCACTTGTCATTACTGATAATTTGAATGAATGTTTTCATGGCATCACACCAGCGGAAGACAATCATGCTGCAATTTATGTTGATTTAATAATCACAAGGTGAGTGCGGTGATTTATAAAAACAAACTCATTCCGCCGCGTAGAGATTGTGGTTTCAAAGTAAACAGCCGGTGTCCGCAAATCAGGCGACTTGATGAATGTTGTGCCACCGGCTCACTAGCATGCATCTATCACTACACCTTAAAAACGATTTAATAGCCGGTGATAATCGCGGTAGGGGCACTGATATTGATATTTTTGACCCTCACATCGCTAGGTTTAGGAAGTGCTTGGCTGGCGTCCTCTTCTCCTCTTCTCCCACTTAACTGATGACATCTGCCTTAATCCTCCAAATGAAACAACATTTGTGATGTTTAATGGACTTTATAATGTAATGTAAAGTTCGTTACTCGTTATATTGTAATGTTTAGATAGTTATTTCCTCTCTGAAATTTTTCACTGTAGCTATAATATAGTGTTAATAATTAGTTTGTAATATTTCCGCTCAATTGTAAAACATGCTGTGTACACTTGTTTTGGATCTCGTGCTAGAATTAAGCCATAATGTGCAAATGTATTACCCATGATATTGTACGATGTCTGTTTAGTGTACCTAATAAAGTAAAACAAAATAAAAATAAAAAAGTCCCCCGCCGTTTGTCTGTTTGTGTGTTTGTTTATATGTTCGCGATAAACTCAAAAACTACTGAAGGGATTTTCATGCGGTTTTCATGGCGAGGACGGCGATGTCAACGTGGTCTCGAAAGAGACAGATTAAAGTTGAGTAGAGTTGAGGCGTTGGTAAAAAAACTTAATTTTACGCGAATAAGTCCCATTTTAGTAAATAATGATAAGCAAAAAATCGAGAGGTACCTATGTATGTACCAACAGGAGTAACAGGTTATTTTCAAAAGGCCGAAACGCAGTAAAAATCTACATTTTGACTGATTCATCTGACTTAGGTACCTTGATTTCAAAATATGATTTAAACCCCCAGTAACATGCTAGACCTGCGCGGGCGCAAACAACGTCGACTGTTGACTCTGCGCACAAACGCACGCACTGCCGACAAGATAATATAGTATTATTGTTAAAGTAAATACTGGTAGAAGTGGTATATCACAAAATATGCTACAGATTTATTTTGTTAGGTGTCAGAAGCGGTAATATTCCTGTTTGTATGATGTAAACTAAAGGCTTGGCTCAAGGCTAAAATGATGGTGAAAATGTGCGTAGTTATAGGGCGCATCACTCGCTCATTATAAATGAATGCACTTATCAACGCAAGGGATAACACTATCTAATCATAAGGCATTTTAAAATTGTAGGTAATTAGTTTTTCACCTCAGCAGCTCGAACAAGGGTACTTTGCTTCTTAAAAACAGTGAGCAAAATGCGAGTTTGCTCACTGAGTCATTTTGTCTCACTCAGTGAGCAAAATCGCATTTTGCTCACTTAGTGAGACAGTATGAGTGAGCAAAATCGCATTTTGCTCACTGAGTGAGACAAAATGTCATTCAAGTGACTTTTATAGTCAAATGTCATTTCAACATGCGGGGTCTAATACAAGTTCGATATACTTGGGTTCTATTATCTCTGTCCCTCTAGGTATGTTCTCACTGCTTAGGGTGAAAAATTTTGTGTACTACACGAGATCAAAGTTACGCTCGTGAATCTATTATAGAATCTTTCGCTTGCACGGGACTCAAAATAAGCACTCGAAGAAATATCAAACTTTGATCTCTTGTTGTACAAATAACTATTTCTAGTTTGTGCGTGTCGGACACTGCGCTTAAGTAGGTACCCATCCGTGGCCGCCAGGGCTTCGCTGGGAGCCAGGGGCTGCAGTGTGCTAGAGATCGCTCCGGGTGGCAGTCTATGGGAAGGCCTATGTCCAGCAGTGGACGTCCGTGGTTGATAGGTAGTTTTTCTATTTCTATGTAATTTTATTTCATAGTTATACATTAACTAGTGTCAGAATTTATGGCAAGACTAGATAGAACCTCAGAATACGTCGGTAAAATACAATTATCACTGAAGGTGTGCGGTTGTGAACAAACCGGGGTATTCAGTAGATACCAGTCATAGCACAGCGGTCGTTCGCATACAATAGCATATCAGTTGCCAGACTCCATATGACCATAAAATGTATAGAACCTTATAAAATGTCGGTAAATACAATTATCACTGAAGGTGTGCTACAATGTCGGTTGTGAACAAACTGGGGTGTTCAGTAGATACCGGTCATAGCAAAGCGGTCGTTCGCATACAATAGCATATCAGTTGCCAGACTCCATAGGACCATAAAATGTATAGAACCTCAGAAAATGTCGGTAAAATACAACTATCACTGAAGGTGTGCTACAATGTCGGTTGTGAACAAACCGGGGTGTTCAGCAGATACCGGTCATAGCACAGCGGTCGTTCGCATACAATAGCATATCAGTTGCCAGACTCCATAAGACCATAGAATGTATAGAACCTCAGAAAATGTCGGTAAAATACAATTATCACTGAAGGTGTGCTACAATGTCGGTTGTGAACAAACCGGAGTGTTCAGTAGATACCAGTCATAGCACAGCGGTCGTTCGCATACAATAGCATATCAGTTGCCAGACTCCATAGGACCATAGAATGTATAGAACCTTAAAAAATGTCGGTAAATACAATTATCACTGAAGGTGTGCTACAATGTCGGTTGTGAACAAACCGGGGTGTTCAGTAGATACCGGTCATAGCACAGCGGTCGGTCGCATACAATAGCATATCAGTAGCCAGACTCCATAGAATGTATAGAACCTTAAAAAATGTCGGTAATACACAATTATCACTGAGGGTATGGTATGTTGCACTGTAGGAGAAACAGGGGTGTTCAGATACTAGCGGTCGGTCGTATAGATAAGATACACTAGCATAACAGCAATGCGACTCCATACTAACGGCGTAGAGGACCTTAGCATGTACAAGAGTCCCATTTAGACGGTGTAAGAACTTGCTGCGGTTTTTATTACATTGCGGTATTTTGGTAGATTGACTGAATTCATTGTAAAAGCAAGCAAGCCATGCATACCTACTCGTACAGCCGTAACACTGGAATACCATAGATAAAAAAACAAATTAATTAATTACGTATTACTAAATTCTAAGGGCCAGATTTCCGTCACTTTTGTAATAATCTAGTGGCTGCTTCAGTTCTTGGGCACAAACACAGACAAAACATCCTCCAGACCAGCATAGTCGCCCCTCTGGCACGCATACGGTAATTTTACTCCCTGTTCGAGTCGAAAGTGTCTTTGTGTGACGTCAGTGTCTTTGAACGGACCAATCACGGCACGGGACTTCGCTCACCTCGTCCCGCGCACCCCCGCATTTTTGGCATCATCGGTTGCATGAAATAATTGCTCTAAACTCGGCCTAGAGGATTCCTAGTCTATGGGCACAAATGACCAAAACCGATTGTAAAGTTCTAAGATGAGGAGTCAAGGTTCTGCTTCAGGCTGTATGTCTACGCGGCCAGTGGCGTGTGGCAGGTTTTTGCGCAGGCGTCAGTTCTCACGTGCAGCGTCGCGCTGATTTATTTATGGTCTTATGCCTTACAGTTAAAAGGCACCATCAGTGTACTTCCCTATGAAAAGGAACCTACAGTTGAAAAGTAACAACATTACTATTGGTACCATACTTTCATACCACCACCTTTATTGGTACCATTTTGTCATACTTTGCTCCAATATTTGCTTGATATAGGGACAGTTACATTTCGTTCGCTATTAAGGATGACTCACGTTAGACCGGGCCGTGTCCGAACCGGAGCTTCCGGAGCTGTTTACTATGGAAAGCACCACGTGATCACCGATCAGCCGTCATAGAAAATGACATGTCGGACGCCTCGACCCGGGCACGGTTCGGTCTAGCGTGAGTCATCCCTTACGGAGCGTTGGCATATTTTCTACGCACCCAGTACCTTACTGTATCCATTCACTCATAAAGCCCTTTTTTCCAAGCGCTACAATCAGCACTGACGTCTAAATTGGGTAATGATCACTTTGCGGCCCGGCCGGCAATTCACAACCAACCGCTTTACATACCCGACCAGTCAAATCTGATCCGTGTATGTATGTGTTTGGAATAAAGATAGATAGATAAACCATTTAAGGTATTCTAAACCATTCGTATTCTATGGAAATGGCCCGGACCGGTCTAGCGTGCGTCATCTTTTATTCGTTTGCCACAGTAACTGTCACCTGCGATATTTTCGGGTCAATACGACCTTTGAACCGAGAGCAAGAAACAGAGGCTAAAAGGCAGGCAACGAACTTGCGCCGGAGGGCGCCGCGGTGGAATGACGTCGATCCCAGTGCGCCCTCGCGAGCGGCAGAGAGGGTGAAACGCCGGAGTGGGTAGGGCCAAATTCTCTCCCCCCCCCCCCTCTCGGCAAGAGAGGACTAAGAAGCGGCGAGTCCCACACACCGTGCGTAAATGCATGTCTATTCCGTTATTATTTATTATTATAATATTTATACGAAAAAATCGGTACCGGTACCTTTTTCCTTCATGAACCCCATGAACCACGAAGGAAAAAGTCTTCTGTCCTGAGAATATCCGATGTAAGTAACTCGTGAATGTATAGTTTTCGTTGGCGTTGACCAACTCGCCATGCCGTGATGTATTGCTTGTGTCGAATCGCTTTCGAAACCATATAATTGATGTTGTTTTAAACTTGGAAGGACGTGAGAGAAGAGACGGGTTTCAAGTTAAAGGTTAATGACGAAAATTATTGTAGTTTGTTTTTAACCAAAAACGCTTCAAAAAGTTGGTGAAAGTCATTGGTGGATGTTGTTTCTGTACACACACCAAAAAAGCCAGGGATTCATTTAAAATTATTTTATCCACGGTAAAAAAAGATATCAGGCTGTTTCTAACCAGTCAAATCAAGGTATTTCTTTATAAAACGTCAACATTTTTGTCCTCGATAAAAAGTAGTGATTTACAGTTACAGCGCAGACAAGCGCGTGAGCACAAAAGAGTTCGTAAAACATGGGTCAAAGACTCGGGCCGAAGGGCGGGCAAGGCCGCTACGCGCGAACTTCGGGTGTGGACGGCAAGGGCATTATACTATTATATGGCCGCTTTTATGCCGGTAATAGTAACCATGGTAGTCAGACAACTACCCACCGGTCTATGGAAGGTAAGGAAAACAATCTTCATTTATCCATCCAAAAGTGACCGTTAAAAAACGTTAAATAGGTGGCGCTACAATACCTAGAATATTTGGTAAAAAAAATTCAAATCATTGACAGCGCACTTCACTCCGTCAATAACGCCTACGCCTATACTGTTGCCGCTAGGTACTCTGGAGATATTTGGAACTATAATTTACAGCTCAGTGCTGGACACTTTTACAACTGTTCTACCATAAGAGATTTCACTCCTTTTATATACATTATAATCTATGCACCGATCCTATCTAAATATGTTTTGTCAAATAATGATGTCGTTACTCCATAATCAAATCAAAAGACGATTTTTATTACATCTCTGTTTAGTCCTATGGTTGACTGATAGAGAATGCCTTTAGGCATTAAGTCCGCCATTTGTACATTTTATTTGTATTTTGTGCAATAAAATTAAAATAAATAAAAGAATTGCAATTTTGTATCTTGATTTTTATTTCGGTGACACTTATAGGTCGTATAGTATTCTACACTGTATACTTTAGTTCAACTTTGCGCCAGACACAAGTTTACTCGTAAGTCGAGTAACGGTCGAGTGTGAAACCTGACAGGTGCTTGCGACTTGACTATACCAACAATGTGCCCATGCGCAGTTGCTGTGGGAGATTTCACTAAATTCCTAATTTAAAGTGTGTGTGTGTTTTAAGTATAAGTTTTATTATGTTGGTTTTGTTTATTTAATTTAGTTTTTTTTTAATTTAATAAATAAAAGTACAGAGACGAATAAAAGTAAAAACAACTTGGACGCATTCTACCCGAAACGGTTGGAAAAATACCAATGGCAGTGAAGAAAATGTGGGACGGCCTATAGCATCAGCAGTGGGACACTAAGTTAGATCATAGAGAAATATAGTAAGAATAGAGTGTCCATACATCAGTTTTGGTACCAAAACGACTATTATTTTCGCAGTCGACGTCTAGCTTCGAGTAGCGGAAATCAGTACCGCTACGTGATACTAGAATTCTTTAGTGTCGCGACTTACGAAAATTGTATTGAACAACAATTTAATAGAGTTCCGGTTAATCCAGTTAAAATATTAGTTGAAAATTATTGAGCTTAAAGGTGACAGTCCATTTCCAACGACAGCTGCAATACTGTTCATTTTAGTATGGAAATTGACAATGACAGCGACGCGTTCAGTACCGGTAGTGCAGCTGCGGTTAGAAATGGACTGTTACCATTAGACTTTTCGGTCGTTGCAACATCTATTGTCAAGTAGCAGTAGGCACTGATAATTCCGCTACTCGATGCTAGATGTCGACTGCGAAAATAATAGTCTTTTTGGTACCAAAACTGATGTATTGAGTGAGCACTCATGTATTTTTAGGGTTCCGTACCCAAAGGGTAACACGGGACCCTATTACTAAGACTTCGCTGTCCGTCCGTCCGTCCGTCCGTCCGTCCGTCCGTCCGTCCGTCTGTCCGTCTGTCTGTCACCAGGCTGTATCTCACGAACCGTGATAGCTAGACAGTTGAAATTTTCACAGATGATGTATTTCTGTTGCCGCTATAACAACAAATACTAAAAACAGAATAAAATAAAGATTTAAGTGGGGCTCCCATACAGCAAACGTGATTTTTGACCAAAGTTAAGCTACGTCGGGCGTGGTCAGTACTTGGATGGGTGACCGTTTTCTTTTAGCATTTTTTTCCGTTTTTTTTTTTTGCTTTATGGTACGGAACCCTTCGTGCGCGAGTCCGACTCGCACTTGCCCGGTTTTTTTTTCTCTATGGTTAGGTTAATAAAAAATGGTCGGTGTGCAATATAATTACTCACATAATGCGCCAAACTAATGTAACTAGCTCTATTTTATTACCTTATAATAACGAAACTAGTTAATAAAGCGTAATAAATCTCCGACCAATCAGCGCAATTACCTATCCTTACATCTTGACTACATTAACCAAACCAGAATAGCCTGACTATCATCAAATTGACTGATGAAGACGTCAGTATAAGTAACGAGCCAACATCACTGATCATTTGTAAACCTTATGTGGTTGCCATAAGGTTTACGATAGGTTAAACATGTATTAACTATGGTAGTAATTGCATCATATTTGACTTACCATAGGTAGACCCTATGCGTATGTAATAACGACTAAGATCAGTTAACTGTTTGGACGACAGAACTAATGATGCGCTGATGAGGCTGTGATTGATCATCCGGTTCGAAGGACCAGCTCTCCTGTAATATCGTAGATTGTGTGATATGACATGTTGTTTGATAGTAGTTGGACTTTCTTACTGGTAGATTGACAGTATCTTACCAGAATACGAGTATTTACAATCAGGAGTAACGAAAATGAGCAACTTGATGAAATTTACTATTAAAACTAACAAGTAAGGAAGACCGGTACCCAGTACGGCTACCATCAGTTTGTCACTGACATAAACGCCGTCGAGAACGTAATTTACTTTCTATACATCCCGTTTGCACTAATATGCGAGTGCGACCGAGATGTATAGAAAGTAAATTACGTTCTCGACGGCGTTTATGTCAGTGACAAACTGATGGTAACCGTACAGTACCCCTAATGTAAATTTGATTCGATAGCGTAACGTGATAGTACATTGTCGCGAATAGGTTATAATAAAGTTAAGTTTAAAACGTGTAAATAAATAATGTTGATTTCTGTCTTTTACTTTTGTGTGTGTTAATTTTAATTATATTTCTAACTTGTGTATTTTACCATTTTATTATGTCACGTGTTAGATATTAAGTCTTTATTATTCCCCAATTAAATATATTCCCTTTTTCCCTAATTTTGTAACATGATTATATTTACTGTACTGTGATTGGCTCAATAAAGAAAATACTTACTCTGCACGTAACACCCACGCCTTGAGTAGGCGTGGCCTAGAGTACCTACGGTGGGGGTGCGCTGAGCGCGCCTATATAAACGCGCCCACCCTGGGAGCTCATTCATTCTCATCTACAAGCATCAACAGAGGCACCAGCCTCCCAACACTCTCCAAAGTTTTCTTTAAACCTACAAATGTGTTTTCATTGAACACCCTACATATTCCCGGTAATGGTGCGGTAACCGGAGGTAACAGCAGCCAGCGAGCCAGCCAGCGTGTTCCAGCCTGCGTGAACGTGTCCTGACTTCGGAATCTGCGAGCCCCACAGTAACTACGCTCGACAATATGGTCCTTCGTTGCCGAATGAAGAAAGAAACACGTACGCGCTGAATTTTAAGTAGAGCTTTACTTGATTCAGAGGAAAAAAGAAAAACGAACGCGCTGAGCCTCCGAAGTTCGCTTCGGCTCAGACCTTACCTACCTACCTCTCCATAACCCACCATTACCGGCTTGCCGGCGGACCGTGCAGTGTTGTAGGTTTTCCTCCACTCACGCGTCCTGGCAACTTTAGTTGCATGTGTCACATGGTGATACCATCACGCTGCTTTCGAACGCTCTAGGCACTGCACTTAGCCATTGCGGGAGATTCAGCGCACCGAGGGATCCACGCTTAGGGGCACTGGCGTTGCGTTCTGTAGCGTCAGAGCATAGGCGTTAGGCAGGTAAATTTGTATATAGTTAGGGACCCCCCGCGTGTGTCAAGTGTTGTGTTTTGTGCGTAAAAATCAAGAAAGAAGAAGATGTCACAAAGCGGAAGATCACTTCGCTCACGCAGACGGGACCAGCCTGTCCCCACGCCCACGCCCTCGTCCGGCAAAACTACGTCCGGCGAGACCCATACGTGGAGCAAAGGCACCAGCGACAACCGGAAAACTAGTGGTGAGAGAGATAATGAGTCGGTACACTCAGAAGAGCGTCATGATGAAACAGTGGTAGTTCGCAGTAGGTCGAATACTTTAGTGCCGCCCGTTGTTGCGCCGCCGCCGCGAGCGCCGTCCGTTCGCGAATCAGTTAGGTCTGCCCGCGAATCGGCAAATAGGGACCGCGATAGTGAATTAACCGTGCTTTTAGCCGAGCTCGAAGTTCGTAAAGCCGCTCTACTCGTAGCCAAGGCAGAGTCCGATACCGCCAAAACGAAGCTGCAGATTGCCCAAGCTAAGGCGCAGTCTGACGGCGGCAGTATCGCGACCGAGGCCGAGGTACGAACTAGAAGTTGGGTAGAACAAGCGAGGCTACAGCGCGAAATCGCGAGTGAAAACGTAAAAATCCCGCCGCCGAAAGAGACCGCGCCGCGCGCCGCGACCGATAGGGTTAGCAAGCCGCCACCGCGATTTTTAGAGGTGCCGCAAGGTACCTACGCGCCAATGTATCACAAGCCGCCAGAGTTACCCACATTCGGTGGCGATATAACCGAATGGATATCGTTTAGGGCGGAGTTCGAGGACACGTCGCCCATGTTTAGTGCCGTTAACAATGTCAGTAGAATTAGGCGCGCACTTAAAGGCGAGGCCCGGACGGCCGTTAAATCGATCATGTACACAGTTCAGGATCCATACGAAATTATGGAAGCGCTAGAACGGCAATTCGGCGACCCCGAAGAAATTGTACTTACGGAACTGCATAATATCAAACGCATGCCGCGTTTGTCCGAAGACAATGCTAATATCTCTTCTTTCGCCGCGCATATCGCGAACGCCGTCGCCACTATAAAATCGTTGCGTCGGGAAAAATATTTGCACGCGCCTGAACTAGTGAACAAAATAGTGGACAAATTAAATTTGATAGTGCGTTACGAATGGGCCAAATATAGGCAGACTAATTCGGAAACTCCCGGCCTGGCCGCTTTATCTGAGTTTCTCAACGACATTAGTACTGCAGCCAAACGCGTAAACCGCAGACCGGCTACTAGATCGCGAGCTGTAGTGAACACGGTATCTTTTGAGCACGAGCCTAGGCGGTCGAGCAACGCTCCCTCTAGATCTCGCGCCCCCGCGTTCTCCCGCGACTGTAGTACGGACTCGGAGTCAGATTTCCACGAAAATTACCCACGCGAAACGGAGAGTAGATCGCGTAGTAAACATACTGTCGCACAAGTCAAGTCACGCGAAGATAATAACAATAAAAAAAAACCCGCGTCAACCGGAGCTAGACCCAAACAGCAGGTATCGTCCGTCCCTGTCTCTCGCACTACGTGCGCCATTTGTAAGAGCGGGAACGAGCACAAGGTTAGCACGTGCGCACAATTTACGGCGGCAACGATTTCCGAAAGATGGGAACTAGCGAAGGGCGCGCGGCTGTGTTTTAGGTGTTTAGGATCCGCGCCTCATCAGCCGAATACATGCAAATACGTAGCATGCGGTGTAGGCGAATGCGAAGCAGGTCATCATAAACTGCTGCACGGATTACACACGGCCTCTCCTGCAACTAAGATTAGCTGGGCACGAGCCGTAAACACAATTAGCTTCGCGTCAAACAAGCCCGCGGTATCTAGCGTAGGTAGAAATGGCGACACGTCTTTCGCCGGGGGGAGCGAAAGCTCTCTAAACCCGCCCAAAGACGTGCCCACCGCGCAGATATTGCCCACAACGCGGCCCGCGTCGACGTTTGACCGAGACAAACCTGCTCAAGTTGTAGCAACCTCCCGGTGGGATGTAGAACCCGAACGTAAAAGCGATCATAAGCCGCGATCGGCAATAATTCAAACGCTCGCGCCCGTCGCCGACAACGCCGCGATACGTCGTACACGACGACGCGTGTCAAAGTCCGTACGCTCAATTACGAAAACTAAAAGTAAATTCGAGTACCTACCTAAGGTAAACAGTTTTTCCGAATTCACGCATTTAGTTAGGGCCACGGCTAGAGTTCTGGTTGCCACCGAGGTAGATAACGCCAAGTTGCCATATGAGAAAACAGATACAGAAATGATCAAGGGGAATTTGATTTTAGCTGAGATATCGCTAATCAAACGGAGCCAATATGAAGCCTATCCAGAAGAGATAAAGTCCCTGGAAGCTGGGCATGCGCTACCGAGAAAATCTCCGCTGCACAGAATAGCAGTTAAACTTGACGAATACGGAGTCATCGTGACAGACGGTGGAAGCAAGCAAGTACCCGTCCTACGCGCTAAAGAAGACTTCACCAAGCTGCTAATTCATCATTTTCGCGCTCTGTACAACGGCAACAACTCGACAGTGATAAGCGAGTTAAAACAAAAATATCACATAGTCGGATTGCGCGGTAGTATTCGTTATCGATCACATAAGCGCCAATGGTGTCGAACCTGTCGCGGGGCCAACCTCAAGGTTCCCGTGGTCGACTTACCATTAGAAAGGCCTCGAACGAATCCACTACCATCTACCGCCGCAGCTACGAATATACCCGACGTACATCACAACAGACAGAATTTGCACGTAGGTGACAGCGTCACGATTAGCGACTGCTCCGTGCCACAAGGTACATGGTCTAGAGGCGAAATCGCACAACTCTTTCCCGATGTAGACGGTCAAATAAGAGTAGCCATTGTACACACGCGCGCAGGTGACGTTTGCTGCTCAGCTTCCAGGCTTATTCCTACACGCTCCTCTAAATACGGTGTTGACACACGTGGGGGAGAACTGTCGCGAATAGGTTATAATAAAGTTAAGTTTAAAACGTGTAAATAAATAATGTTGATTTCTGTCTTTTACTTTTGTGTGTGTTAATTTTAATTATATTTCTAACTTGTGTATTTTACCATTTTATTATGTCACGTGTTAGATATTAAGTCTTTATTATTCCCCAATTAAATATATTCCCTTTTTCCCTAATTTTGTAACATGATTATATTTACTGTACTGTGATTGGCTCAATAAAGAAAATACTTACTCTGCACGTAACACCCACGCCTTGAGTAGGCGTGGCCTAGAGTACCTACGGTGGGGGTGCGCTGAGCGCGCCTATATAAACGCGCCCACCCTGGGAGCTCATTCATTCTCATCTACAAGCATCAACAGAGGCACCAGCCTCCCAACACTCTCCAAAGTTTTCTTTAAACCTACAAATGTGTTTTCATTGAACACCCTACATATTCCCGGTAATGGTGCGGTAACCGGAGGTAACAGCAGCCAGCGAGCCAGCCAGCGTGTTCCAGCCTGCGTGAACGTGTCCTGACTTCGGAATCTGCGAGCCCCACAGTAACTACGCTCGACATACATGTTTGCGTTAAGACTCACTGCCGTATTCGAACTTCAAGATATTCACAAGAGACGATACGTACTAGATCCATTCTAGATACGTTATAGTTTAGATATCAACTAGTTCTCTTTTGCAGCGCAATTTGGGCAACCAATCGGCTCGATTCGGAAAATGAATTAAATTTCTACTGAACTTCAACAAGTTACGATATGGATAATTTAAAGATATTTGTAAGATAGATATGTCAAATTTCACGTTTCCGCGATTCTAGAGGTCCTCTTGAACGATTTCGACAAGTTATGACTTAGATATCCAAGTCATATCTAGTCGATATCTAATGTAGATCTAGTTGATCTCTAGATCGTCTCTAGATCTTGTGATTATATTGAAATCCGAATACAGGCAAATGTCACTTTTACGTTAGATAGAGAAAGATATCTATTAGATCTGGATTAGATCTCTAAGTCATGTCCTGTGGAAATCGTTTGTAGGAGATGCAGTGCCCGGTTATGATCTTCGTAACAGACGAAATGAAAGTCTGATGTAAACACCAAATGTTATATTTCAGAGCACAGCACTCATACGTTCAAATGATGCACAACAGTATTTACAATATTAAATTCAACGGCTAAGCAAAATAGATTGACATTTCTTATTGACGTGCCGAGACGATGACATAGAGCGAGGTACAGGCATGCGCGAGTGCGCGCGCAACTGAACCCGCCACATGGCTCCCCTCCAGAGACCGTCACTACGGGCGAGAATAATCAGGAAATCTCACCATACGACCTGAACGTGTAGTGACGATTTTTCTTCTTTCGGAGTTAATACTCTCTTGGGGAGTATGTTCTCTAGCACAGGTGCTGTCTTCTACTGTATAAGCCGGCTTGAGACGATCAATCGACACCGTGACGGGTTTCCCCTTAATGGACAGTTTAAAGACCTTATCAGTTCTTTCCAGCACCAAGTGTGGACCGGTGTATGCTGGTTGCAGAGCACTGCGCAGAGCGTCTTCTCTTAGGAACACGTGACTGGCAGTGGCTAGGTCCTTAAAAACAAAGATTGATGGGTGACTGTATCTCGATGCTGGCTTTGGCTGAAGCTTCTCAGTAAGCGACCGAAGACGAGCTATATAGTTCGTTACATCAGTCGTACAGGTTGAGCTTGAATGAAAGAATTCGCCAGGTAGTCTGAGACTCTCTCCATAAACGATCTCAGCCGACGAAGTTTGCAGATCTTCCTTAAAAGCACTCCTGATCCCTAGCAGGACTAAAGGAAGTGATTCAGTCCAGTTCTCCGATGAGTGGCAGGTGATAGCGGCTTTAAGTTGCCTGTGAAAGCGTTCCACAAGACCGTTACAGGCTGGGTGATATGGTCGTCTTTTTGTGATGGAATCCAGATATTTTAGCAAGGTGTTGAAATAAGTTTGATTCGAATTGTCGTCCGCGATCTGTGACGATTGATAAAGGACATCCAAATCTTGCTATCCATCCAGACAATAGAGCCTTTGCAACCGTTTCAGCCGTTGCGTCGACGATTGGTATAGCTTCAGGCCATCTTGAGAATCGGTCCACGGCAGTTAGGCAATAACGGAACTCATTGGACGGAGGAAGGGGTCCTATGAGATCTATATGGACGTGCGCGAATCTTGCGCGTGGCAGTTCGAAAGTGCTTAGAGGTGCTGTGACGTGCCTCGTTATCTTCGCGCGTTGGCAAGGAATACAGGCGCGTGCCCAATCACGACAATCTTTTCGAATCCCTGGCCACACGTAGCGTGTTGCGACTAGTTGCGCTGATGCGTTTGCCCCGGGGTGACTCAACATATGCAGGCTGTCAAAAACTTGTTTTCGCATCGCTTGCGTAACGAAGGGTCTAGGCTTCGATGTACTGATGTCACAGTACACTTCAGTATTGGAACCAGGAAGCATCACTTTTGTTAGTCGCAGCGATGTGCTATTATTGAGAAGTTCTTTAATTTCTAGATCTTCGTGTTGAGCTTTAGCTAGTTGCGTAAAATCAATTGGTGCATGAATTTCTTCTATGCGCGATAGGGTATCTGCCACTACATTGTCTTGGCCAGCAATGTGGCGTATATCAGTGGTAAATTGGGACACATAATCTAAATGTCGGAACTGTCGGGGAGAGCACTTTTCTTTTCTATTGTGGAATGCGAAACTCAGCGGCTTATGATCAGTGTAAATTGTGAAATCTCTAGCCTCGACCATATATCGGAAGTATTTTACAGCTTCGTACACTGCAAGGAGTTCCCTGTCATATGGCGAGTATTTCTGTTGGGCAGGGCTGAGCTTTTTAGAGAAGAAGGCTAGAGGTTGCCATAAACCATGTTGCTGTTGTTGTAAAACCGCGCCCAAGGCGGTGTCAGATGCGTCACATACAAGTGCGAGCTTTGCTTGGCAGAGTGGATGGGCTAGCATGGCGGCGTTGCAAAGCGCCTCCTTACACTTGTTGAATGCTTCCAGTTTGCTACTTGATATATCTACAGGCTGCGAGTTTTTAACAGGACCTCCGAGCAAAGCATTTAAGGGAGCTTGAATACGCGCGGCGCTAGGAATGAATCGTCGGTAGAAATTGAGCATTCCTAAGAATCTTCTGAGCTCCTTAATGGTCTTGGGTGCTGGGAAGTTCTTAATCGCTTCTACCTTCGTATCCAGTGGCTTGGTTCCGTTAGCTGAGATGGAATATCCTAGAAAGGTGATTTCTGGAACTGCGAATATACATTTAGCCGTATTAATTATCATTCCGTATTCTTTAAGTCTGGAAAAAACAGACCGAAGGTGTACCTCGTGTTCTTCGATATTTTTAGAAAATATCAAGAAGTCGTCTAGATAGGTATAACAGAAATCCAGACCCCTCGTCATCTCATCCACAAAACGTTGGAAAGTCTGTCCGGCGTTGCGTAATCCAAACGTCATGTAGGGAAATTCAAACAATCCGAACGGGGTCGTTATGGCGGTCTTTGGGATGTCCTCTTCACTGACAGGGATTTGATTATATGCCTTAACGAGGTCTAGTTTAGAGAAAACGGTACAGCCTGCAATGCCCTGAGCAAAGTCGTGAATATGGCATATTGGGTCTTTATCGGGTATGGTCCGCGCATTTAACATACGGTAATCCCCACAAGGGCGCCAGCCATTATCCTTTTTTGGAGCTAGATGTAGAGGTGATGCCCATGGACTTTTTGATGGCCTAGCAGTTCCGTCTTTAAGCATGGCTTCGAACTCTTTTTTGGCAATTACCAATTTGTCCGGGGCTAGGCGTCGTGGGGTCGATGAAACAGGTGGTCCAGGAATGGTTTTGATATAATGGACGGTGTTGTGTTTGGCGTGACTATGGACACCTGCGGGATGGGTTATCTCCGGATACTCTTTTAGCAAGCTGTGCCATTTTGACTCGCCAGTCATTATTTTAACTGAAAATATCTTGTCTGACGAGGGTGCGACTCTGCCTGTTGCGAAAATTGTAGTGGTAGCATCGACCAATCGTTTTTGACGGATGTAAACCATAAGGTTGTAATGTCCTAGAAAGTCAGCTCCGATAATTGCTTTACTAACATCGGCAACGATGAAACGCCAGGGGTATTCGCGGCGTAGGCCCATGTCTAGAATTAGGTGCGCGTAGCCGTAGGTGTCGATGGGGGAACCGTTGGCGGCTGACAGCTGGTAATTTGTTTTAGAGCGGCGCTGTTTAAGTAATGTGTGCGGGAAGACGCAGAGATCACTGCCCGTGTCAATGAGAAACTGCATCTTGGTATTGCGCTCAGTTACAAACAGGCGACCCGAAGTGCCGTGGCAATCGTCCGTCGCCATCACTGACTGCCCGGCAAGTTTTCCGACGGAAAATCACATGGCTTGTCACATCTTGTTGCATTTTTCCCGAACTTGGCGTGATACCAACATACGGGAAATCTTTGATAGTTCGATGATGAACGCTTGACGGACTTGCTGCGTTGACGGCGTGTTGACCCGGAACGATACGGTGAGCGAGATCTATTTAAGTTGGTTTTCAAGCTTTCCATTTCTTTCCTTAGTTCTGCGATTTCAGTTTTTAGTTCACCTAGGGAAGAGCCAGGAAATTTTGATGACGTTGACGCAACTTGTGGAGTTGAAGGTGCGATGTCATGGACTTTGTCCGCTAAGTCTGCTAGTACGTCAGGGGAGGCGTCAGATTGCACAGCGATAACCGTTTGAATGTTGTGGGGCAGGCGTGACCTCCAAATTGACAGCAACAGATCTTCAGCCAGCGTTGGCCCGCCTAGGTCTCTGAGGTGCCTGAGGAACTGCGATGGTTTGCGGTCTCCAAGTTCTTCATGCATCAGCAGTTGTTTCACCTTCTTATCTTTAGAGGCGGAGAGTCGTTTGATTAGCTCTTCTTTCAGTTTTTTATATTTATTTTCGGCAGGTGGTGAAACAATCAAATCTTTAACGTCTTTGCAGTGTTGTTGATCTAGATGACTGATCACATAGTTGAATTTAGTCTGGTCTGCCGTGATATTCGACAAGCTAAATTGCCCTTCTATCTGAGCAAACCATATCTCGGGCTCCTCCGGCCAAAAAGGTGGAACTTTGACGCTTACGCGATATACTTCGGGAGCGGGTGTAGTAGGGACCGGCTCTCCGAATGCTGCAGGTTGCTCGGGCGCGTTGCCTTGAGGCGGTGCTTTTGTTGTGTCGTCGGTCATTTTCCGCGAGGTTTTATTTTCTTTGCTTCGTGTTCGGCGGGGTCACCAGTGTAGGAGATGCAGTGCCCGGTTATGATCTTCGTAACAGACGAAATGAAAGTCTGATGTAAACACCAAATGTTATATTTCAGAGCACAGCACTCATACGTTCAAATGATGCACAACAGTATTTACAATATTAAATTCAACGGCTAAGCAAAATAGATTGACATTTCTTATTGACGTGCCGAGACGATGACATAGAGCGAGGTACAGGCATGCGCGAGTGCGCGCGCAACTGAACCCGCCACACGTTCAAGAGTATCTCCAGAATCGCGCAAATGTCAAATTTGACAGGCTAGATCTTAAACATATCGTTATCGTATCTTGGTGATGTCTAAAAGATGTCTAATAGAGGTCTATTTCATAATCCGAATCGGGCGGTCATACAGGTTACATTGTTAGGTACCTACATTCTTATATTATTAAGATAAACACTTACTTCCTTAATCGCTTCCTTTCATTGCGAAAAAAAATAACTGTTAAAAATTGCGAATGTCTGAAATCGCAATATGGAAAAAACGATTTCAAAATGTAATCAAAATCAATGAAGAAATTATAATCAACGGCAGCTTACCGCGATTATAATTTCTTCGTATGCTCACTAATTAATAACCATCTCCGATCTCCCATAGCGAAGTCAATTTTCTAATCCTCGTAAATTGTGCGATGTGAATTTTACTGTAAATTAGCTGGTAATAACAGGGTTGTAATTAAAGTACATTATGGGAAGTTGAGGGAACGCCGCCTTGATTTTAAACTCGCTATATACTTTGAAAGGAATTTCTTATTAGAAATATAAAAGGATAGTGAATGTCCGCTGCATCGTACTCGTACAAAAGTAGGCTCATTTATACACTAACAGCTTCTGGAGCCATTAAACTATTATTTACTAACGTATACCGGGTGTGGCCTGTAACACGAGCAAATAATTAAAACATAGATTGCACTCCTCAAACGGTGACACTTTCGTTCAACAACTTATAAAAATTATGAAGTATTTAGACTCCCTATTTTTCATACAAAATAAATATTATCTTTAATGGACGCCATCGCCACGCCATATCATTCTGATTGACGTTGCATGTCACGCCTTAAACGTAACAAAATTCGTAATACATTGCGTCTTAGAATAAACTTTAAAGTGTATTAAAAATAAAACCACAAGTTATAAAAAAAATCGCTGAACAAATGTTGGTCAGTATGAGGAGTACAGCCCAGCCTGCAGTCAATTTTTTTGCTCATATTACAGGCCACACCCGGTATAAACGGCACGGATAACTAGTATTTAGCGCCATGAGTTGATGTTGTTTTGACAACAATCCATAGAAGCGGAGCGTGAATCTCACAACCTGACCCGTAAACGCCGTGAATTTTACGGCGTTTACGTTTTGGTCGCGTAGTACAGGTTGTGAATACGATAATTTCATTGTTTGGTATGGCTTCTACATAGTAATAATTAACACAATGTTTGCTTCTGCAATTTTAAAGTTCTATAATGTAGCAGGACTATCTTTGAAAGAGTTCACCGACGGTCCACTAGTAACAGTTTTTGGTAGAGAGTTCCACACATTTTCCTTACGATTTGGTAAGAAATGTTTCCTGCCTTATCACATTTCACGGTCGTATTATTGTGCCAAGACGAAACTAAATAAAACTGAAAAAATAACAACGTTAACTAAATAAACGTGTATTTATTCAATGATAAATATTAATATACGAGTATATGACATACGAGCATATCTCTTACATGCGACAAGATAAAGATAAGATAAGATAAAAAATAGTTTATTCAAGTAGGGATATTACAATGCGCTTATGAACGTCAAATAAACCTTTACCGGCTCCAACCGTACACCTCTGCCCCGAGAATATTTAAATCCCCCCTCAATTGGAGGAGGGTATCCCAATATGGGACCGGCAACAAACTCGGCGGGACACATCTTTTCAAAACATTATTACATCTTATAATTAACATGCATTACGAGTAATTAAGAAAAATACAATTTAAATTACTATAGAATTCATGCAATTATACTCAGTGAGTACATAACTTTATATAATTTGATATTCGGGGTTTAACCTACTGAAGTTATTGAAGGTGACACCTGCATATACATATATAATTATATCAACTAAACCGACTAAAGATTAAATACTTACAACAATTTTTTGTATCAAAACAAAATAGTATATAATCTAAAAAATATTAACAGCCGGTAGCATACAAAACTAATTCTAGAAAAGACCTGTTAGGTTAGTTTTTGAGTTCTTATCAAGTAGGTAACAATAACGACCATAATATTTTTATTACGGGGTTAGTGAAGTCGATTTATACACGCATACGCTAGAATAATGGAATTAGAGACGAACGATATTTGCAATTGATTTTACAATTTCATGGTTAAATCAGGGCATGAAATTTAACAAGGGTAAGTACCTATAATATAATTGATTTATAGTATTAGAGTATTACGTTAAAATAGTAAGGACACACCCAAATAACATATGACTACTTCAAAGTTTAATACAATAATAGGTGGCAACGGTAACAGAATCTCGGTAAAGCTGTAAATTGTAATGAAAAACACCTTATCTTAGCTAACAATCTATATAGATGTCGATTTTGCTAAGTTATTGGTTACAAAATTATTATTTTTTGTTAAAATAAATAAACAGTAAAAAATGTAACTTTGTATCTTCAATTGAAGAAGAAATGAAGAGTTTTGGTCCTTTTAGGGTTCCTTACCAAAACGGTAATAAAAACGGGACCCTATTACTAAGACTCAGCATTCTAAACTTAAGAAGAATCCACAAAGTCAAAAGCCAAAAGATCAGAGAAAAAACTAAATTGACCGATGCTCTACAACAAGCGCTCAAATTGAAATGGCGATGGGCCGGCCACGTAGCCAGGTACACTGACCAGCGCTGGACCCTCATATGTACCAAATGGACCGGTCCTTATGGAAAACGAAGCGTGGGACGACCTCAGCAGCGCTGGGAGGACGAAATAAAAACGGTAGCAGGAAACAACTGGCTTACAGTGGCACACAACAGAGACAAGTGGAAGAAATTGGAGGAGACCTATACCCTGCCAAAGGGATCCCAATAATAAAAAACTAAACAGAGAGAGAGGACATAAAAAGGATATACCTAAGGAAAAATCGAATATAAAAAAAAGCTTTTAGATTTAAATACATATATAGGTATATAATTCTTTCTTTTTAGTTAGTCTCTAAGGAAACAAATTTATAAATTATTGTTACTATTACGGGAAATAAAAGGTTTTTATATTTTATATACAGTGGAACCTGGATAATTGCAATCTCAAGGGACCGGCCAGTTTTTGTCAATTAACCAGGTTTTTCATTTAAGCAGGTCGTGTCAAGGTTCAAAAAATCGTTGTGTCAATTATAGAGGTTTTCATTAATAGAGGTTGCGTTCTGACAAATTTCTTTTATGGAGGTGCAAATAACCATTTAAAGTAGATTTACACGCTTACGTTCTGGGTTTCTGGTCTATATATTGCTTCTGTCTATACTTGCACTTTTACACTACATTAATTGGGTTAATTGGGTTTAAAAAAATCCCTTGAATTGTAAAAGAAAGTTTTATTAGAATGTAAAAAGCATACCTACTTTGTTTTTTATTGATCAAAACTATTTCACCTACTACAGGCTGTGATAGATACCCAATAAATAAATTGAATTCTGGATGGAGAATTATGGAGATATAAATAAAATGATCATTGCTATTAAAATATTATTTCTGCTGTCTACAACTACATTATTTCAATTACAGAGGTAATAAGTAAGACTCGTTTCAATAATAGAGGTAAAAACAAGAGCAAAAATAATGGTTTTTTTTAGCACAGTGTCAATTATAGAGGTCTTAAGTTGCGATGTGGTCAATTACAGAGGCAAAATTACGAAAAGCACTAAAATCTAAATTGCAATTATAGAGGTTCCAAAATTTCAATTATAGAGGCCTTTTGGTCTCAAGGGACCGGGACCGGACTTTTGGTTGCAATTATTGAGGTTTTCCATTTATGCAGGTGCCAATTAACCAGGTTTCACTGTATTACTAAGACTCCGCTGTCCGTCTGTCCGTCACCAGGCTGTCTCTCATGAACCGTGATAGCTAGGCAGTTGAAATTTTCACCCTTACCCTTAACACATAAACTTATTTGTCCCTCTTGCACTTTCTCTTTTGTTAATGAGATATGAACGGACATAAATATCGACTTAAAACCAAATGTGTCTTCCGGATAAAGTTCCTAGCAAACACGTCAAGCTGCCAAGACACGAACAAACAAAAGACGCCCGCGACCAATCTCTGTCCGACCGAAATAACCCCTTGATTAGCCACACTAAGCAGGAAAAGGAGATTGGACTTCCTACTAGACTAGCCACGTTAAGACTAACAAACATAGATCAGACAGCACACAGAACTGACTGATTTCTGAAAACAACTTAGTGCTAAATGTAAGTTTTTTAAAACTAAAGTTCAGTTTTAAAACCAAATGGTAACTCAACGATTCATAACTGCCTTGAATTGTCCACGCCACGGACCATATAATACTAGTACGGTCTGCGCTAATTTTAAAAGTACCATCAGCCACAAACGTGCAAGGTGACTTTATCAATGAGTTCATTCCTAATAAAATGTATCCTGCTTTCTTCTGCTCACTGTATCTATTTACTCGTACTAGCCCCTGTTCCGAACTTTGGCTAAGTGGAACATGGAAATCACACACAAACATAACCTTTTATAACTATAATTTTCAACATGAATGGTATTGGTATCATATTATTATGTCTTAATTCAGCAGGTTACATACTAGGTATCTGTGTAATTTTATCTTAATTTACTGGAATCAGTTATGTAACGCTGCCATACATGACCCAAAAATTTTTTATTAAGCTATGAGCTTCATCACATCTGATATTTGAGTAATTCTAAGCATTTCTAGCCCGGAGTGGGGGGGAGGGTGGGGTACAAAGACGGCCGCCACCCTTCATCTTTAAAAAAAATCTATTCTGATCCTGGTGGGTACTTGGGCAAGTTTGGTATCATTTTCATATAAACCAAAGATTTAGAATTCATTGCTGAAATTTGTTTTTTTTCAGTTTCATAGTAATTTTACAAGAAAAACGTAAAAAGGTGAAAATTTTGGTTGGAGATTTTTGCTACGCGGAGCCGAAACTACAAAAGATAGAAAGTTGAAATTTGCACACTAGATTACATTTATAAAGTGTACAAGAGATAAGAAGCGGTTTTGAGAAATTCAACCACTAAGGGGGTTAAAAAGGGGATGAAAGTTTGTATGGGGTTCAAGTTTTATTTTAAGCTAGGAATTTGAAACTTCGTAAAACGATATATTATAAACTTACAAGAAAACTAATTTCAGCGTTTTTGAAAATTCATCCCCTAAGGTGGTGAAAAAGGGGTTGAAAGTTTGTATGGATATCAAAAAATTTTTCGAACGCGGGACTTGAATTTTTGTATTTGGGGATATTATTAAAAGACAGGAAAAGTAATTTCAGCGTTTTGTAAAATTCATTCCCTAACAGGGTTAAAAAGGGGTTGAAAGTTTGAATCCATTACAAATCCGAGTAGACACACATTTCTTATTGCCTCCCAGGCTTGAAATGCTTAGAATTACTCAAGGAACATATATGATGAAGCTCATAGCTTAATAAAAAAAATTTGGGTCAACTTTATAACTGCCTCCGCTAATTATTACGTTCTGTTGTTTATGTGTAGATAATCAAACAGCAAAAAAAAACAAATACATATTACTAAACCTTCGCACTCATAATTCGTAATTAGGGTTCTAGAGTGAAGCTTATACAATTCTGCTATTGAATGAATGTCTAAGTACTCGTAACAAATGAAGCTATAGGTACAAATTATTATCATCAATAATTTTAGTCAATTAATTTTAGGCCAATTTTACACCAAAATGTCTACAGACCATTAACAGGAATATGGTATGTTTATTTATTAGATCGACCTGTCCCGTTATCACGAATAACACGTTCAACAAATAAAACCGGCCAAGTGCGAGTCGGACTCGCGCACGAAGGGTTCCATGCCATTATGCAAAAAATTGTTGTATGAGAGCCCCACTTAAATATTTATTTTATTCTGTTTTTAGTATTTGTTGTTATAGGAGCAACAGAAATACATCTGTGAAAAGTACAACTGTCTAGCTATTACGGTTCATTAGATACAGACTGGTGACAGACAGATAGACGGAGAGAGGAGTCTTAGTAATAGGTTCCCCCTTTTACCCTTTGGGTAGGTAAGGAACCCTAAAAAAAGACAAATATTTGTATTCAAAGAAAAATGTTTTAAGATCCCTCTGTCTCGAATTTCATCGCGCCTAAACCAACAACTCACGATAGCGATGCTCGCAGTTGTAACTAATTCTTGAAGTTATTTGCTCACGACTATATTAGAAGTGTTAGTTTATAGTTAGTTTGTAGTAGTTATTGCTTAGTAATAATTAAAAAAGTAAGTGTTGTCGTGACTTTTGAATGTGATAGCCATGGACTTTAATTTGTGAGTGAAAATTAGTGTAGGAATAAATTCTGAATGTGAAGACGTGCTTGTGAAATTGAATCGCCATTGAAATATTAAAAATGAAAACATGACTTGAATTTCCTCGATAGAACACTAAAACATTAAAGACAGAATATACAAAACCAATAAATATAAAGAAAATCAGTAAAAGATTATTTTAGTGTGTATAAAAATATTTTATTATCAGCATGTCACATTTAGTGTTACTAATTTTTGAGTGTTTACAATGGTAAATATTTTTAAATATCAGTAAAAGCTAAAGATCCATGAAAAATATTAAATTCAAACACTTTAAACTTTGTTTTATGTGTACATATTTACATAATAAGATGCCATATGTATGGTTATCCAACTGTTCAATTTTTTGTTGTACTTAACTATTAAATAAATAAAAAAGTCGAAAAATTAACCAAAAAAAGCTACAAAATGGCGGTGCTTAGTTCAATAGTCGAAGATAAAGAAGAGATTCATTTGGACACCGTTTTGGGCAAACTTGGTGCATTCGGGAGACACCAGGTGGCGACACTGTTCATGTTGGCTCTAGTGTACGCCACAGGAACTATGTATAACGTTAATTATGTATTTGCTGTTGAGGAGGTACATTATAGGTAAGTTTTCTAAAAAAAAATCAGGTCTACAAAAGTTGTTAAGGGCATGTGATGCGGAGGGATGAAAGTCATGTATTGTGACGAGAAAGGTATTGAGTAAATGTGGAGAGAAGTAACGGGAGAGGAAAACCGAGGAAAAGGTGGATGGACTGTGTGAGTGATGATATGAAACGAACGCAAGTGAATGATGAGATGACAGGCGAGAGAGGAAGAAAAGGACAAATTGCGTCGACCCCAAATGAATGGCAATGAAGTTGTTCTTGCTTTAAAGCACGTTAAGTTTACATGCCAAGTGCTACAAGTATGGCGCTCCTAAGGGACTGCCAAGTCTGTGAAAAGTCGACCTACTATTGCATAAACAAGTTTTGATAATTGTTAATTTGTTATCATTCAAATAGTGAGTACCTAACTAGTTTTGTAAGCCTTATTTACTTAATACGTAACGAGTTTAATGACGATGACGTCTTGATTAAACAGCAGGTAAACGAAAATTACATAAATTTAATGTTATATTTAAACAGCACCAAAACACATAATAAAATTTATATAGATACACAGCAGGCTGGCATTGTAGATATAAATAGTATTGGCACGTAGAACTTATTAGGTAGGTACCTAAATATGTAGGTATAGCAATGCACGCACGAGAACTTTCCAAAGTTGCGAAACTTTTCACATGAGAAATTCTCGGTAACTTACCAACAGTTGGTACCAGAAATAAAACTGTAGTTCTCTAACTCCGTTTGTATGGGAAGGTGAAATTTGGCCGAGCTTGCTAGGGACTCTTAAAGAAAAGCTCACATAACATAATTTCAGATGTAAACTGCCGAATTGCGAGAGCAACACCAGTTTCTGGGTCCCGTGGCTCAACTCATCTTCACCAGACACCACGGAGGAGGGCATCAAGCAATGTGCAAGATACCAGCTCGTTGGAGACAGCTGTCCACCTGTCTTCGGTGATAGTAGCGAGGAGTGCCGGGAGTGGGTGTATGAGGATCCTCACAGCTTTGTGGCTGAGGTGAGTAATTTACTACATTGTCCACTGGATCCATTGACATATGGTGGACATTTCGGTTAAAGTATCATTTTCAGGACCGATTAGAAGATTTACTTTAATAACAAGTTCAAAACGAGTAGGCAGAAGACAGAGTGTCTTGTGTTATATTCGGATATCAAGCAATGTACAAGTTACCAGCTCGTTGGAGACTGTCATTATGATCTTCCATTAAGTTTCTTTTACTTAATTAAATCCGTTCAATGAAGTTAGTTAGTAAGACAGACCAACAGAGTTATTTACACATTTATAATATTAGTCGGGATATATAAGTACGTTCTGAAAGACAACTTATAGCTTAGGACTTATTAATTAGTTAAATTAGTAGATGTTTGTACGTAAATAGTCTATGTATAGTATGTATTATTATTGCAGAGATTTTGATTGCGTTTTAAAACTCAAAATGTTGCGAAGCGAACTTAAAATAAATCCTTAATACCCTGCTTAAAGCGTCAAATTTGAATCTAATTGCACCTAACACGGTACTTACGTATTACTTCTTAAAATAAATTCAAATTTACTACCGGATTATAACCACAAATCCCAACAAACCTGATCGGTCACACTATTCAACGAAAGAACATGATACCTCATTCGTTTTAGACGCTATCTGAATTTTGATCGACATTACAAATTATATGAGTCATCTAAGCGTAATCCGAATTACTAGTATCGCTACCTACAGATATGACTGGACCGATTTCATGAATGAATGAACGATAACAATACTCAATATCATTTGAATGATTGTAGCGATAAGCGTTGATCATGAACATTAAGAAATCGAAAATCGAAGAATCGTTTTCTGCCTCTCTATCGCTCTTCCATATTCGAAAGGTAGAGATGCAGATAGACTAGTAAACGAAGTGGTTATGGGCCCTTAGATCATGACTAGAAAATTCTTGGGAACCCGGACAATCAAGCCAGCAAGTATTAACCGACAAACGACAACAATAAAACTACTATGGACCCGCATTTATACTAAACAGGATATTATAAACCTTAACTTATAGTAATTAGGTATAATTTTGCTTGGTATATGAGAATGTAGTATTCGTAGCGTAGCAGAACGGGTTTGGTGCCAGTATCAAGTTTTTTGCAAATATTTAGACTAGCTGAGTATTTATTTGCCGCAGTTTACTAAAGAGTTGCTTGAAGTATTTGCAAGCAGTCTTAAATGTGTGGGAATTTTTGCTTAACATGAAAATAAAAGCCCTTAATTGTCGATATTTAGGATCATTGCTGATTGTTGTAGGGCCAATTGGGCACTTTCCCTATATAGTAATTGCCCACTCTTAACAATAAGACTTATTGGCTTGTTTCTCTCTGATTTGAAGTGGCCAATTCCTATGTAGTGGCTAATATCTATAGCAGTCACCCTAACCTAATATTAGGCCAATATGAAAAAGAGCCACAGAATGAGGTTTTGAATGGACTAAGCTTTTGTATTGTACATATATGATATTAGCGCCAATTCGCTCCTCTATTTATCAACTAATTAAAGGTATAATTTTATCAATCCCCCATTACTGGTCAGACCTAGGTTTTACTTTGGATCTTGTTTCTTAATTTTGTGCCATTTCTGCACATATTAAAACAAATAAATAGTGGAGACCGAGGAGAGTTGTGACAGAGGAGAGTTGTGACATCGTCGATTTTTTGGAATCTATTAACTAGAAACTAGGGGCCAAATTCGACATGTACAAATGTCAGACTTCGCATCCACGTCAAATCAACAGTTGATTTCATTGCATGTTGATTCTATCAAGTGTTGATTCCATCAACGGTGGATAATATCATTTGGTACAACCAAGACTCAACTCTAAACTAAGGGTTCGGTTTGGTTTGCTTGTCACCCTAACTGTGGATTGTTATTGTCAAATTTTGACATTGTACGTATTCGAGAACTCATGATTTTTCCCACATCAACGGAAGATCAACACGATACGTCAAACGTCGCTTGTCGAATAGGGGTCTAGGTCGCAATAGCGCGCGTTTGTTAGTTCAAGTTACGAGCTAACAAACGCACACTGTTGCGACCTAGTTTCTAGTTAATAGATTCCAAAAAATCGACGATGTCACAACTCTCCTCTGCCACAACTCCCTCGGTCTCCCCTACCTACCTGTTTTTTTACTAAAATGGTGTTAAAATTCAAGTTCGGGCTAGCATGCGAAGAGTGGAAGCGGGCCTTGGTGGGCACGGCGCATATCTTCGGGAACATGCTAGGATTGCTCGTGCAGGGACAAATCTCAGACAGGTACCTACAACTTTTTAGTCTGCTGGAAATCAAGTAATGTCGAAGAATTAAAAAGAGTAAGGTTTATGGTTGAGTTGGTATTTACGTACCTACTTGGTTTTTTAGTTTTTTACTTTAACTAAAATATAGAGGTAGTGCAAACGTTAATCATTCTTTCAGTTTGTGAGGTTGTTATACATAGTTTGGCCACCGAGTGTGTCACAAGTTATTGCCACAAACCATTTATAATATGCCAAAAAATTGCCTATTAACTAAGCTATCAGTTTCAAGTTGTTCTTCATTTCGTACAAATTGATTGCGAGGTACGACTTCTTTCATAATTTACCACAAAAGTTTTGACAACACTTGTTTAACCTCTACACTAATCTGTTTTGTATTGCCGAGGTGAGCAATTAAATATTGTATTTTATTGTTATCTTATTCAGGTTCGGAAGAAAGACGGCAGCAGTTTTCTCAGGCACCATGGGAGGAGTTATTGGTCTAGTCAAGAGTTTTGCCACTTCCTACTGGCCATACGTGGTCTTGGAGGCGCTTGAAGCGGCCATAGGAGACGCACTTAGCCCCATGTTTATGCTCAGTAAGTGCTACTTTGCTCAATAATAACTGCATCTGTCTCATTTCTGTCGCAAAGACGGATTAATAGACCACTTAATGCAAATTAATTTAAGACGATTAAAGAGCAACCTGAGGTCTATAAATAGTTATTGAAAACCTGTTTTAACGATGCATCCAAGCGTATCAACAAATCTCATTCCGAATTTAAAGGTAACTTTTTTAATTCACAGGCATCGAGATCGTAGCAAAAGAAAAGGCGGTTCTATACCAGATGATTCTCCTGAACGTGGCTACCTGCGGTCTCATCATTCTTCCCTTCATCTCCTGGGCCGTACCTTATTGGAGATACTTCCTTCGCGTCATCTACGCGCCCGCCCTCATTCTTCTTACCTATTCCTTCTTCCTTGATGAAAGCATCCGCTGGCTCTTCAGCAAAGGAAAGAAGGAACGTGCCATTAAGATTATTGAGAAGATTTCTAGAAGAAACAATGTTACTATAGATAAGCAGATGCTAAATAAACTAGACTATAAAGAAGAAGAAGAATCCACTGATTTCAGCGATTGGAAGTTACTGTTGAAGACGTTTAAATCCAGGATTATGATGCAGAGATTCTTAGTGTGTATGGTGTGGTGGTTTACAATAACGTTAATAAACTATGGGATGATGATAAGCTCAGTGTCGTTTGGTGGGAATAAGTATGTGAACTTTGCGTTGTTGATGCTGATGGATATACCAGCGAATGTTTTCTATTGGGTGGCTTTGTCGAAGTATAGGAGGAAGATGCCGCTGCTGCTGTCGTTTCTGGTTGGAGGTGTGTTCTGTGTGGCGCAGCCTTTTGTACCATCAGGTAAACAATATATATCATACTAGTATATATCATATAAACATTAGTAGTATTTAATATATAAGGCTTAGCATGGCAGTCTTTAGTGTCGGAGGCCTGGATTCACTTCGAGTCGTCGCGCCACAACAGTAAAAAGTATTTAATATAAACAAAATGTTTAATATAAACTCTGACTTAGATAATTTTGTGAAAGAGGATATATTATGAGAAAGAAACGAGTGAGTGCTGAGGTGACGAAAGATAGAGGAGAATGGAAGAGAAAAACATGTTGTGCCGACCCCACATAACGTGGGATAAAGGCAGGAAGAAAAAGTTAAACAATATTTTAGATGAATCATTATTCAATATAATCGGTAAGAGATAAAGTTGATTTGGTTATTAAAATACCAACACACACGCGTACATGACACCGTTGATCTCAGAAATTCCATCAACTAAAGTCATTATCGTCTAATAAAAATCAATTGTTTAATCAGTAAATAGTCCAAACGCCGAAGCGTAAACAGTGAATATAGCTCAACACTCTCTTGAACCGTTTATAGCATTAATTATATTTTTCGATGGTCAATTAACACAAAAAAATCTATCTCCAACAGTTGATTTCGTCAAATTTCTTCTAACTGGTCATTTAAAATACATACATACATACATATAATCACGCCTATTTCCCGGAGGGGTAGGCAGAGACCACGGATTTCCACTTGCTGCGATCCCCACATACCTCTTTCGCTACCTTCACTTTCATAACATTCCTCATACACGCTCGCCGGTTTAGGGTGCTCTTGACCTGGCCTTTCTTCAGTATCATCATCATTCAAAATGTCTATAATAAAACATCAAGTTTCTAACGTTTTTCTTTCTTCAGATTACGCCTGGGCTGGGCTAACACTGCTGATGGCGTTCGAGATGCTAGCCACCTTCTCCTACAACATCGTGTACATGTACACCTCTGAGCTGTTCCCGACCTACACGAGGAACTCTCTGGTTGCCGTCTGCTCGTCGGTTGGAAGAGTGGGAGCTTTGCTTGCCCCACAGGCGCCTTTATTGGTAAGAATTAAGCAGGAATACTCTTTCTTTGTCGTTCTCTCATGTCCGAATCGTGACTAAACAAGAATCCATCCATTTAGGTTCTTAGGATGGATATGTAAATCAGATTCAAAACACTTGGTGGTTTCTGCCTTTTGGTGTGCTTTACGTTGATTTGACATAGCATGATATTTAACAGCCTTATGGATTGAAAAACTCTCATTACATAAATAAGACCACGTTTAATTTTCATATAAAATTTTCTGCTAACACAACTTTATTTGTGTTTATCCTAAAAACATAAATAGAGTTTTACCAAAAAAGTACAAAAGGAACCTTTAGGTGTGACTCTAACCGTCCGTCTACCTATCACATTCAGTAGTAGGTACCTATAGTATTTTGGTATATAATAATACACGTATGAGATTCTCAGAGTCAAAGAAATCTGGAGCAAGTATTTTAATAACAAAATTATTGATTTCCATGGTTCGATTCTTTACATTACTCTTTTAATCTCTTCCAGATGACGTATTGGGTCGGCTTCCCCCCTCTGGTCTTCGGATCTCTATCTCTCCTGTGTGGCGTACTAACCCTCCCGATGCCCGAAACAGCAGGCTGCGAGCTACCAGACACCATTAAAGAGGCCGAGAGAATCGGCAAGAAGAAGAAGACAGAGCTCCAGGAGGAAATGGGAATGATTGAAAAACCAGTCACGTAAATGATGATGAAAATGATGTAACAAAAGAGTAAAGCAGAGTGAACAGATTCCAAAAGTTTCTTGGATCCAAACAAGTCTATAGTCTAGATTTATGTTTTTTTTGATTTGGCTTATCTAAGGACAATATTTTGTTTTACACAGCCACTTGCGTTAAATTTCGCGGGTTTAAGGATGACTCACGCTAGACCAGGCCGAGCCCGGGCCGAGGCGTCCGACATGTCTTACGTACTTACCTAATAATATATCATAATAACTCATGATTTTATTAAACAAAATTAGAAAAAATAATCAAAGTTAGTAAGTGGATATTCATTTGTAAATCAAAAGTAAGGAACTTAGAATGTACAGAGGTTTATTACAACATTTACAACTTACTCTTTCATTTTAAAGTCTGTCGAAATAATTTATCCTCTTTTACTGCTAAGCGAGAATTTGTTGCACCTGCAGGCATGAATAGCCGAGATGAACGACACATTGTTTCTAGATAATATATTATTTAATTGTTGACCGTGATGCTAGGGAGTGTTTGCTAAACTCTGAAATTGAATAGACTCTAGAGGTTGAAGTAAAGTTGATTTTGCTGAACTAATTTGGTTGTATGATTTAACCGTCGCGTCTGTTCGGTGGCTCAAAAATATGTTGACATAGAATTTTTGCGAATATTTGTCATCCTGTTTTAGTTAGGGAGGCGAGGTAGCTAAATGGCGTAATTCAACGACGCCGTCGAGACCTATCAAAATCGAAAGATAAAATAATTTCGAAAAGAAAAGCTCGTATGGCAAAAACCATTTTAGCGGTGGGTTTGGCGTGTACGGTTTTTCAAAAATGTTAAAAAAAACAGTTACTTGGGCATTCTCGAGCGCGTCAGATATTCATACTAAGTATGCCCCGAGTGCCTCTGATAACAACGGTATACTAATCTGCTAGTTTGCGTGGTGGGGGTAGGCATATAAAGTAGTCAAAAATGCAAAAAAAAAAAATTTACTCGAGCGCGTCAGATTTTCGGAAGGGGTGTTAAGTAGGCCCCAAGGAAGCTTCCTTTAAAAAAACTGACGATTTTGGCGTGACGATAAGTTACGATGAATTTTTGAAAATGCAAAAAAAAGAAGTTTTTTTGAAATACTCGAGCGCGTCAGATTTTCATAGGGGAGGTTTATCTCGGTATCCTGAAAGCATATTTTTTTAATCTGACAAAAATGTTGGTGGGTTCTCTTAATCTGACCGAAAAAGGTTTTTTGCTTTCTTTTTTTTCCTTTCTTTCTCCTTGATAAAACGGGGAATTTAAGAATGACAATAAAGCGATAGATACAACCAACGTAAATGTAGATGAAATGTAGTACGAAGTGTATTATTTATTGTATAAAAAAATGAAATGATATAAAAATTGGATTATAATTGTACATTCGAGAAATATACCGTCGGGTCTTTTCTCTCTCTTCAATCGGCGTCATACTGAGGGCACATAGGTCTACGTTAGGGGACCATAAACATATATATATATATATATATATATATATATATATATATATATATATATATATATATATATATATATATATATATATATATATATATATATATATATATATATATATATATATATATTAGGGTGTACCGAAAATTAATTCCCTTCTACCGCTTCTTTCCCCACCAGCAATGTTGCGAAATAAAGGAAAAATACTGGTAGGACGGCATATTTCCGCGAAGCGCTCAGCCTGTATTACATGTTTATGGCAAATTCCTCTTTTTTGCTTCAATTCTTCACTTCGTTTTGCTTACGGTACGTCCAAAAAACAATCATCAACAGGCTATTGAATAATAGACATACATGAAACTGTACATGTTAATAATACTTTTGTATACAGATACGCGTAACTTTTTCCGAGTCCACGAAAATTGTCGAGAAGCTTTAGAAAAAAAAAATTTTTGAGATATAATAAAAGTCACATAATTTAATCATCGTTATTTCATATCAATTTTTTTTAACACCCTCAGTTTTCGAGATATGCTCAAAAAACCGGGAGTTTGAGTTTTTATGATGCTTCAAGTCAAAAAGTTTTAACTTTGGACAAAAATGTAAAGAGACCTTTTTTGTGTAAAATAAAATTACCTTTTTTGTTTATTTAAACTTTTTTTGTTGTAAAATGTATCGTTCGCGACTTATATGCTGCAACGCGTTCTTAGGAAGACGAAATGGCTCCTCCACACTTCCGGTCATGCGGAAACCGGCAGATTTTGTATTTTTAGTAAGTTTTAGATTATATTCTTCAAGATAAAAAATAAAAAAATCGCGCTCGAGAATGCCGGATTAACGTTTTTTTTTACAAGTTCGCGACCCTATAACTCGGCGGCGTCAAGGACTTATTGTCAGATTAGTTAAATTTAGTCTTTAAACACTAAAATCAACCCCCAATATCTTAATCTGACGCGCTCGAGTATTTCAGACTATCCATTTTTTTTTACTAATCTGATCGTCTATCCTAGGCGCGCGTCACTACATATAGAGCTAAATACTTTACAAGGTTGTTCTATTAGGTCTAAGGTATCTCTCATATCTTAAACTGCCACGCTCGAGTATTGCCGAAAATTCCCCTATTCGCCTCCCTAACCATAGTGTTTTAAAAGTCATTAAAATAGAAAATACAATTCATAAAATATTATAACGAATAAATCTTCAAAATGTTCTTCTTTAGGTTTAATACATGAAAGATGTTTGGTAAAATTACAACAATATGCTGCAGTAAAAATATTGTACGTATGTAATTTTGGCCATCCTGTAAATACTCGGGAATCAAAAAAAAAGGAGATTGTATAAAAAATAAGTTACCAAAATTACCACTTCCACACACAGTCGCAGACGAACAGCCCGATTCCAACTTTAAGATACGTCAAATATTACGCCTAGATACGATATGGATTAGATACATCAGTGTCAAAAGTGTGTCAGCTTCAGTGTCAGTGTAAGCGCCTAGATACGATATGGATTAGATACATCAGTGTCAAAAGTGATGTTTCTTCAAACAAAATCGACACATTTGACACTGACATATCTAATCTAAGTATATTTAAATTTGACGTATCCTAAAGTTCCAATCGGGCGGAATTCGCAGGAAAAAGCTGGTTATCAATAGAGGTGACAGCAGGGTGCCTATTGGATCTATCATAGCATGTCGAATACTAGGCGGTTTACCTTATCTCATTTTCCTAATTCCCATCGTCCCACGGTCTTACATGATTTCCCCGTATCTAATTACCACATGATGCAACGTCATTAGTGCCAGCTGCAACGGGTGCCGTTTAGCCATTTGCCTTTCAAGGCAGGTATGCCGAGAAAGGATATGAGGCGGGGTGAAAAATGGAATAAATAAGTGAATTTGCCATGTTTAGTTTGATAGATATTTGGTGTGGATTTGACACGTCTGTTGAAATCATATAGCTAATCACAGAATTTTTGACATAAACCCAAAACAAAGACGAAAAGGTGAACAGACAATTACGAATTTTATAAATGCTCCCCGTTAAATATGCGCAATAGACTGAAAACTAGCCCCAAAAAAAGAAATTAATCGAGACTACCAAGTAAGCCAATTTTTTCGGACGAATTATCATCGAATCGTTTTTATAATATACGAATAAATGAATTGACCTGAATACGATGTCATAGAGTAAAGACCCCTAACTTATCAAATGTGCCTGACGAGATATTCGGAATAAATTTAATATCCTGATCATCGAATTAAAATCGTCATTTTATTCTCTAAAAACGTCAGATTGTAATCTTAATGGTTTAAATTTGAATGCAATTTTAAATATATGAGGCTGTTTTATTTTATATGACGATCAGCTCTAGGAGCCTTCATCAAAATTTGAAGATGCACATCATTTCGATTTTCGAAGTTCGTGTTAGGTCAAACTGACGTCGGCGCCGATCATGCCTATCGCTACAAATACGTGCGAACATCAAATATCGAAGTTTTGCCTCTGTCACACTGTTGCTCTTGCATATTCGAGAGATAAAGAGGGAGAGAACGTCGATTTTCGATAATAACGGTTACAACCCTGATGTACTCTGATTACTTATTCTGTTTTTATACTAAAATGTCAGTTGAAAATGTTGCTAGGCTGAGTGAATAGAGTGATGGCAAGAGGACCAAAATGTTGACGGATTGGTGGCCACTTTCGGATGAAAGAAGCGACTGGCGTCCGTTGGCTCGTTGGGTGGATGACTTTCAAAAAATCGCGGTTCACTTTTGGAAGAGACTAGCTCAGGACCAGGATAAGAGGCGTACACGAAGCTCAGCAGTGGGCGACTGAAGGCTAAATGATGATGATGATGATGATGATGATGATGATGATGATGATGATGATGACGATGAAAATGTAATCAAACTGTTTTCGTAGTAAGTATAAAGATATTCGGGGCCTACATTTTTACTCGCGCATACATATAAGGTCTTGCAGGTTACGTTGCACCGGCGCACGCGCGTCTCGAGTCCGTTATTCCGAGAAGCGATAACATGTGAACATTGTAAACGATCTCTTTCAAGCTGGACCAATGTTTACCACTATACTTTATTATACTTACGGTGTTTATACAAACACCGAATATATTCATATTATATTCATAATTCATAGCAATGTGATTCTATAAATTTTTCTAATTTAGTCTAGACACAAAAATATTCGGAAATCAAGAATATTGTCAGTAAATTCTAAATTTGTATCTGGACACCCTAAAAATTGCAATATGCCAAACCTTCTGACAATTTCTATTTCTATGATATATGAAATAACCGAAAAGTAAAAATTTATCGGGATGAGAAATGCAAATGTGACTTTCTCGTGATCATTTTCTAACACATTGTTACCTACTTGGCTAAGTTTCCTTTAATTCACCGCTACATCTTTAATGTATTCGTGACAGTCAAGTAAAATTCTGATAAAATGCTCAATTTAGTTCCTATAAACAAGACCATTCACATTGATCGTCTATTGACATTTCCTTTTCAAATTAAAGCGACCTTAAAACAAACAAGCCGCCTCAGCCAAGTTTAATCTTATCCCAAAACGTTCACGCGATTATAAACCTAATTCCTGTCTACACAATGCCCAGAATACCATGAACATTATCAGTCTGTAGGGTGACGTGTACATATTTGTCCGTTTGTCCGCTTGTTGACCCGCCGATTACCGGCAATTTACCGACCGGACATGTCCGGCATTAGTGGACATGTCGTGTGCGCGAGCGCATGGGACAGGGTTGTCACTATTTTATGGCCTCCCAGCCTTGTCGGTAGTGACCCTGCCTACAAAGCAGGAGGTCCCAAGTTCAAACCGCTTGGTGGGTCTACGGCCACCAAGCGTTTTCGTCTTTGTCACCATCCTGGTACCTAAACCTTAAGGCCTCGAAAGTTCAGGTTGCCTTCTCCCTCGTAAGCGTAAGCGTGAGTGAGATGGTTGTGCGTGTCCGGATTCACGAATATCTGTTTATGAATTTTAATTTGTTGTAATTTTAAACAAATAAATATGATTGAAATCTAAAATACAACAATTTTTTTTTGCTAAAATGGATACAAATGTTTAAGTTGAGATTTAGACATATGATTATGATTTTTTTTTAGTAGTAGTAGTAGTAGTAGTAGTAGTAGTAGTAGTAGTAGTAGTAGTAGTAGTAGTAGTAGTAGTAGTAGTAAACACTTTATTGCACAAAACAAGTACATAACACAGAGAGAATACAATAAATGTGTACCAAGGCGAACTTATCCCGTTAAGGGATATCTTCCAGCTAACCTTCTACCTCCTTTTTTTTCTATCGAGCGTTGAGTCAAGAAATCAGTTTTCGAATCGAGGAAATTTATTAAATGAAGTTTTTGGCAATCGTACCTATTGTGATCTAAAAAACCGCTACGATTATTCAAAAGCTTTGCTGGCTGAACAGTGACAACCCTGCGTGGGCGGCACCTGCCACGTGCGACGACTTGCACCTTTGCATGCGTCTGCGCAGGTCACCATACTTAGATAATTCCTATCCTCGCCACATGGACACGTGTGACTTACTCGCTTGAGTTGTGTTCTGAATGGTGACATGTATGTCTGTATTTAATGAAATAAATATAAGCAATTCTTGCAAAGATTCGGTTGACGACTGCACCAACTTTACGGTTGACTTCAAACATATCAGTTGTTAACGCATTATACAAACAGGATAATATTAAATTTTATACTTTTATAAGTCGGTATTATTTTTTTTAAAGTTGTTTTTGTATTTGTATTTTTAGTGGTTGTGATACGTTCTAAACAAGAAATATCATCTATATAGTAGTATACCCTATAATGGACGTGGAACCAGTAATGGGACAAAAAAACATAATTCCTCTAAAATAAGTATCTAAAAGTAGTTTATAAACACTGGCTGTATATTATCACAAATAAGAGTCCTAGAGCTGTTCCGGTTTCAAGTTTCATTAACTTTGGGTGTTTTTTAAGAAATTGGCGTCAACCCAAAAGTTGTCGTGTCACTGAAAAAAAATACCACTACGAATTCTTAACAACTTCGCTAAGAGAGGTGAGTTAATTTATTAAATTTAAATTAATTAATACATAATGAAAACTAGCATGTGTTTTGTTAATTGCATTTACCATGAGATAAGGTATACAACACACTATGTTGTGACTCCACAGATGTAAAAACATAGTGGTATTTGGCCCAATCCCATAATAGGAGTTGTAAAACTGCGTACCTCCTATGATGGGACAATTGACAGAATGATGCTTGCCATGCCATAATTTCATGTTTAAGCAATACCGAAGTAAAATGTAATTAGGAAATATGTCAATCAGGAGGTATTCTCGGACTTCGGATAAATTAATATCGTTTTCCAAACTTTTATTTAACTTGCCCTGTTAGTTAGTGTGGGTCCAATCTTGGTAGCTGAATTTGAGCCACTTTTCGATTTCCGATTCAGTTGAAATTTTGTGTAAGTCCGTAATTAAGTATGCAAATCGGATGATAATGCAATATTATGATAACATGGACCTGATCTGATGATGGAGACAGGAGGTGGCCATGGGAACTTTATCGCAATAAACCCTAACTACTTAATTGTGTTTGGGTATATTAGAATTGTCTCGATGGATCTAATACAATAATAATTGGCTGTGGAAAGAAAAATACATTCAGCGATAAAAGCTTATACCAAAAATTGATTTTTTTGCTGTAACTTATTCCCCATTTCAATATTTTATACTGATAGAGCCTTGTCCATTATAGGGGGCCCATTACTGGATCCACGTCCATTACCGGGGGCCCATTACTGGACCTTTGGTGTCCATGACTGGAGAAAAAAAGCATAGTTTTAATTTGTTAAATATGTGGAAACTAATTGCAGTATCTTTGATACAACACGCCTAAAACATGAAAGACGGATATGACTTTCATCTTTTAACACGCTAAGCGGTAGACCATTTACATGTATAAGGGAAATAACATAAATACTCCAAATTTCCTCTTAAATGTCCCATGACTGGTGCTGTTACTATATATAGTACATATGTAAATATCTGTTTGAAATAGAACCACCAATGGAAATAATATTCACATAAAACAAAAAGGCGGTCTTATCGTTAAAGAGATATCCCTTCTAAGATTAAATTTGCGTACCTACAATTCTGTTTCAGAATTCAATAAATGTTTTGCAAGATATAAAATTCATAAGCCATTGTCATCGTTAAAGCATTATACATTACTTTTCCAGCCTGTTGTATATCTCCAATAGATAACACAGGTTCCATACAAAACCATAGGACACTAAATTAAGTCTGAGGTGCAGAAATATGAGACCTAGGGCACGCTTGACCGCGCTTGCGATAAATACCTGGCACTAGACTTTGACACTGCGCAATTAATAGCACAAAGATCTATTCTTTAATAAAACTAGTTTTAATTTCACCCTTATGCAAGTTTAAATATGGTTGAAATTAGAATGAAAGACTTTGATAGATACATCTTTATTATTAGGTGTTGGGAATAAACGAAGCGGAACCCTGTGGACACCGAAGAATGTCTGTGCATTTTCCTGGTGACTGTTTCTTGGTGTTTATTTTTTTATGTACATATTATGTTTCAGAGCTTGCATTTAATCTATTTCAAATAATATTTTTAATCTACATGTTTCCAAATATAGAATTTATTGGTACAGAAATTTACTAACGTTTAACTAAATATAAAAATTAAGGGTATTATATGCTATTAGGCCATATGTACCCAGCTAAATGTACCTAAGTAGCACGCTGGCGTTTCCTCTTTGCACGGCTAGCGAAATACGCTGGATTAAAATTGACTTGGAAGAAAGAAGTTTATTTAAAATTATAATTGCATGATATTTGATTTGATATTTCTGTAGAAGTGCTTATGTTATCTTATCTTAACTTTTGTACTACTTACTTATCTTAAGTTACTTGAATGTTCATTTAAAATTTCATATTATTTCCGAATGTCGTTTTAAATTGAAAGCGTAACGTCGATTGTATGGCGGCGGCAGGTTCGTCAGTCTGACCACAAGACACAAAAGCTAGTCATCCTTATCAAACAAAATACACCTCATTGTCCATCTCTCGCCCTCACAGATAACGTCAGATAACCGCTCTAATGTGCTTATTAAAGTAATGACATCACTGTTTAAACTTAACACCAACTTAACAACCGTATACTTGTAGGTACCTAACGTCGCGAACATTGGAGCGTTGTGGAAAATTTAATATTTGTTGAGATGTAAATGTAGCAAGTACGTACGAAGCGAAGCATTAAGGTGCCTGAAGTTGTGGATTACCTACTTCTATATATTTGTTATGAGCTTAGATCAACTTAACTTAAAGTTGGGGTCGCCAAACTTTTTTACCTGAGGGCCATATTGAACGGGTCACTCACGTATTTTAAGTCGAAAAACGCTCGACATGAGGAGGAGAGTTAATATATTTAATATGTCCGTGTCTCACTAAAGTTTTGTTACCCATTAAAATTAACTTAAAGTGCCTAGTTTATTAATTGTAGATATCATCTTAAAGATTGATTACTTTGGAGCTGTGAGTATAGTACATTTTCTTAATTATTTCGCAATTTAACCCAATTAGGCATAATTGAATAGAATTCACTTTATTACTTTCTAATATCAATGGATTACAGTGTAAAGAGAAAAATGGCAAAATTAAGTTTAACCTTTACGAAACTGACTGAAGACTATTGTAGATATTTTTTATTTATTTTCCATAGTTCTGTTACTTTTAAAACATAGGTAATGTTTTAAGCAATAATTATCCTCAATAAGTTCTTAACAATCGACATTTCTACAAGTATCGATCGTGACTGTTCTCGCTCAAAGTCTGCAATTATTCAAATGGATGGTGTTCGGTTTTTTGCCAGTGATTGGTGCTTTATTTTTACTGTACCATTTGTGCATGTATGTCCGACACTGTACAAGTGAGAAAATTACAGATGTACTTACCTATGGAACGTTGTTTTGTTTGTCATATATAGCTGGTTGCTATTTTTATTTATTATAAATTTTATGTTAATTTAGGTACGGTTTTCTAATCGATATTGGTATTGTTGGTAGAACGCAACTCCAACGATTCCTAGTCTCTAAAATTAACAGTATTATTACTTATTATTAATCTAGACCTTCCTCCCTTAACTTAAAGTCTATTATTCCATAAATCTCTCACGAAAGAATGTGCGAATTCGACATGCAAACAGATCATACGCACGGCATCGGCATGTCAATGATTTTTTGCTAAAATGATCTAACAGCCATAAAATAAAATCACGTTTTTTATCGAGTGCTTAATTTTTAGATACCAAGAAATAAACTGCTTCAGAAAATTCTAACGTTCAGTTTCTTTATACCGTTGTTTTATCACTTAAACTAATTGATTTTGCTATGGTATGAATACTCGTAAAAAGAAACATTTTTTTAAATATTAAAACGAGTCACATTAGGCATTAACACGAATGCATATCGGTTAGCCAACTAGAGTAATCTCCACATACGAAATATGTTGATCAATTTTCGACATTATAAAACTTGACGTGAGTGACCCGTATATTTATAGTAGTTTTTATTGCAGTTTCGAATTGAAAACATATTTCATGTTATAAGTACACAGAGGAGAAATTGAAGAAGAGACATTTAAAGGCTATTCTTAAGAAGAATTCAAAAACATTGCAAAGTCTGTGCTGTACCTGAATGTTTCAAATTATTTCTTTCGAATTTATCTAGAGGTATTATTACAAATTCTCACGGTAAACGCCATCTAAATCTCTATTAAAGTCCGTCTTAATTTTAATACTATCAACCGACACGAATGAAAGCGTCAAAAGCTATTAGTACCAACTACTATCGTCGAGAATGACCCGGTCTTACAAAAACCTTATTGCAAAGAAATACAGTCTATTATGGCCAGTTGAGAATATTGCTGTAACGAAAATGTACCATGTAATCAAAATGTATGGAATCCACAGGCAGTTACGTCCTTACTGTAGACGAGAGATGGCGGACAATTTGGGAACGTTAGCATTCGTCACAGCGCATGCGCGATCAACAGGTCGTTGGGTAACTCACGCTTAATTGTATTGTATGCAGGTTTAGGTGCTTGACATGACTACAATTGTGCGCTGTTGGAATGTGAATGAAATTAATACGAGAGCGGTGAAATGAAGGGATTGTAAAATAAGTTTAAATAAAAATAGATATTTAGCAATGTAATGGGTTCCTTTTTTGACGAGTTCTATATCTAGGAATTGCTATCACAAATTCTTTACGGTAAGAAGCAAGCATTGATTCGTTTTGGAAATAATTTGACTACTCCCCTAAACACGTATCATACCGTCTCCGTCCAATTTAGACTTACTTTAAAAACAGCGATATAAACTAGTATATTTTTTGATAAAGTCTCATGTGCCTTTCTAACGGAACTATTATTATATTTGTACACGTCTTGAGATTTCAGACCATGCAGATAAGTACGAAAATAGTAATAAAGATTGTCTTCAATCATTTTCAAAAAGTTCACTCACTCAGTAGCAATCATCGCTGCCCCCATTATAATTTGATCGGTTAACGTTCTAAGTTCGTGGGATCTGTTACCCCATAGAATGATTCGCAACGGTCAAATTGAACGCAAGTGTGCATGGTAGTGTGAACAATACGAAACCATTTAAATACAGTATTGGAATGTTAATGGGCATTTTAATAGTGGGAATAGACAATTGGAAGGGATAAATGCTTTGGTAAATTGGAGTACTATAGATTACTTGTTCTTTTAATTAATTTAAATCGATGCCAAAGGTTAAGGCACAGATCCCAAGAGTTTGATTTTTTTTAACGTGTAAGCGTTTCGCTAACTAGGTTTTTTTACTAGGAAAGTTCTATGAGACTTGGACTTATTACAATTAGTTCAGAGCGGGTCACTCACGTTAAGGTCGATTTTCGCTCGATGTTTAGCGATGCGATCAAAATTTACTCTAACTTGCGTGAGTGACCCGTTAATAATAGGTATATTTGAATATCACAAGTAAATTATTTCAAAAAATGTTTGACTCATATTATATAGTAGTTTATACCTTAAGGTCCACGATGCGATGTTTTTAGGGAGACACTGTGCTTATAAAATTATGACAGCCATATTGAAAAGCGTCTATTCAAACCTGTATGGATATTATGGTCCTTCTTGTCTACGTGACAGCGTGATAAAACGGTGTCAGTCACGCGTCACATTCTATCCCACGGTGTTAAAAAATTACAATTATTTTATCACGTAGATAAAGATGGATAAAGCCATCCATAATACGCCGGCGTCACTTTTCGAAGACGTTCAACGTACCACTGGTGACTGACAATCTTCTTGTTTTTCCCAGACCTTATCCCATTTACTTGGGGTCGGCCTTCCCAAAGGGCCTACCGTGAACCACGTTCGACGTGTTGCCTTCCTGTCACACTGACGTTCGAATTTACAAGTGGAACAGAGAGGCAACACGTCGAACGTGGTTCGCGGTAGGCCATCTGTCCTCTTCTTCCATTCTGCACGATTTAGTGCCATGCAGGTGTGCGTCATTTATGCGTTGCTCCCTCAGGCACTGGTGACTGACAATTAATAAAAAATTTTGCAAAGACATAAAGCCCTCCGGTGGTCTGTTAAGAGTGATTTTAGTACCTCAACCTGTTGCCATAAAAGCCACCTGATTTTTAGTCACAAAATATACCAACGGTTTCAGAAAATTCTGTCACATAACACCTTTTTAAAATACCTTCTGTAATCCTATTGGTGTATACAGGTAAACAGTCGAGCTATTGGCATATACAGGTAAATAGTCGAGCTATTCGAGAATTACAGTCGAGCTGTGAATCAGAGTGAGTAAATCCTGTCTCATAAAACCTACTTCATCGTAATCTAGACCCATAAAAGATCTCAAAGGCAATAATGAAAGAAAATACGATTTTATAAACCGCATTTGAAAAAATCCAACTTGAGACGATAGTACATATTTAAAAAATCTCGCAGTGCATTTCGGTCCCATAAAAGAATACAAGAGCAAGATTAAAGTAATTTTTTTATAAAAGCCATATTCCAATTTAAAAAATGCCAATTTGATTTGGTATTTTGATATTGATGCATTTACCGTGCATTTCGCGTTCACTAAATATAATAACTAGCGTGATCTGAATTCTGAAGTAGTGTCGTAATCAGATCAAAATGGTATTTTAAAGCTCGAATATGGTTGGCTAGGTGTCGTAATAGGGCCTATTAAGCCTTTCTCGTTGAAGATGGATTCGAGATTACAGACGTATCTACTGTATAATTTCAATCGGTCAAGTGTGAGTTGAATTGATGGGTTCCGTCCGTTATAGGTACACGTAATTTTTGATAAATTTAACATATTGGATCGTTCGCAGACGTTTCTTTGTAAAAAATTAATTCAGCCTCAGGAGCAGATTTTTTAATTACGCTATTTGGTTCAAATTATTGAACCTACTAGGCATTTAAATTCTACCAATTTAAAACGAATAGTCAATACCACTTGATTCCAAATTTATATAGCTCGTATTTCAAAAAATCGCATTTCGCCGTTATTCACCGATTTTCAAGTGCCGAAATCTGGCGACCGAAATTCAAAAATCGGTCCCCTGCACGTTGAAGGTTTGACGTTGTCGAATGAAGACTCGAACGGATCCCCAATGATTTCGCACCATCAACGCGGAAGATCTAATGCGCTCGCGCATACAAACGTACAATTTGGACGCTGTCTTTGCTGTTTTTGGTCACGAGCTGCATTCAATCTTTCAAGATCGGATCTTGGTTTGTGTACGTATTCGGATTACAAAGTCAAGTAGTCTCGAAAATGAACACTGATATGATGGAATTATATATAATTAGTGAATTGTGAGCCGCAACTACTCAAATATGTATGTTATGTACTTTACTTTGTGTGTACTTAGAAAAAACAAGGTTACAGAATAAATTAAATAAATACAACAAAGGCGTAACTATCCCTGTATGGGATCTCTTCCAGTTAACCTTGACAAATACATCACAACTTTAAATCAAAAGTGAGACTCTGACATATTAAAATATAAAACGGGTCACTCACGCAAATGTCGAAACATGTCGATCAAAATTCATTGTAATTGCGTGAGTGACCCATATTAAAAAAATTTTAATATCTCTGAACTTGATTTGATCTTATTCGCAATATAATCTCCATTACTTTGTTTGTAAATACGTGCAAGATTTACGAGTAATATCAAAACTTTTAAATCAAGATAAGATTTTTTACCGCTTGAATACTAAGATTGAATACCGGTCCATATTGAGAGTAAAGAGTACTTTACAGTAAGTATAGTTTGGTGAACTGAATCCATTTAGAGCAGAGCCTTGAGTAGTGAAATAATAGTAGTTGTTTAAAGTATGAGTGAAAGTATGTGATTTACTTTACTGCAAAAGGCATTTACTTAAAATGGGTTTTGAAATGTGCTTAAGTAGGGGAGACCGTCGTGAGTTGTGACAGAGGAGAGTTGTGACACCGTCGATCTTTTGGAATCTATTAACTAGAAACTAGGTCGCAACAATGTGCGTTTGTTAGCTGGTAACTTGAACTAACAAACGCGCGCTATTGCGACCTAGTTTCTAATTAATAGATTCCAAAAAATCGACGATGTCACAACTCTCCTCTGTCACAACCGACCTCGGTCTCCCCTACTTAGAGTCCGCCTAAGCTAAAATTGCACCGATTTTAATGGAACAAAGTGAAAGAGTGTCACTATAAACCTCATATTTTCATAGATATTTCATTTAATGATGACATGGCCACACTTTGTCATTTCATATATAATTTGTCAAAGGACTGTCTCATTTCAATCATAGACAGAGAGAATCATACTATCTTTGTCTTACACTAGTACTAGCACCCAAAAGAAAAGCATGAATATAGTTCTCCTGGTTCTTGCTGACTGACAAATTGGTTTGACCAACTATATCACGTTTTTCATCGGACTCGGAGTCTTAAGGGGGTACCTACTACTAAAAACACTAGGTATCCCAAAGAGTACTAAAAAATATTATCCCACCTGTAACGGTGCAGCGTAAAAAATATTTTGATTGTAGCTTAATATCTTGTTAGTATTTTGAGTACATCAGTTTATTTATTTTAAGTAAAAACTAATACTAAATTCAAAAAGCCACAATGACTTCTAGTACCTAGAAAGTTAAACGCTAGATTTTAGCATAGATAAAAGACTAACCAGAGACCATTAGTGCGTAATATGAGCTAAACGTCGTCTGAACTACTTGGAATTAATCACTCGTTTAATTAGTAATTAGGTACACTCGTTAAAGTACAGAATTCAGTAAGAAGAGATCCAGAAATACCAGTTTCTAGGATCTCAGATACTTGCAAATCTTAAAAGCTGACTTTCCGCCATGTCTGGTCAAATATATTACTTACAGATATTTATTTACACAAACGGGTCTACCGCGATATAGTTTCATGGTTTTTACCTTAAATTCCGACGTTTCAAGTAGTTTCAACTGAGTTGCACCAGCTGTGGTCACCGAAACCGGTCACGGTAGATTTGTGTAATTAAATATGTTACAAGTTACAAAACGCGAGATTTTAAAGTGTTATAATATTATTACAGTATGTGAACTTTATAATATCAACATGTAAGTAGGTATCTTCTTCTTCCTCGCGTTATCCCGGCATTTTGCCACGGCTCACATAGGAGCCTGGGGTCCGCTTGACACCTAATCCCATGATTTGACGTAGGCACTAGTTTTTACGAAAGCGACTGCCATCTGACCTTCCAACCCAGAGGGGAAACTAGGCCTTATTGGGATTAGTCCGGTTTCCTCACGATGTTTTCCTTCACCGAAAAGCGACTAGTAAATATCAAATGATATTTCGTACATAAGTTCCGAAAAACTCATTGGTACGAGCCGGGGTTTGAACCCGCGACCTCCGGATTGCAAGTCGCACGCTCTTACCGCTAGGCCACCAGCGCTTCAACATGTAAGTAGGTATGTTGTTTATAAAAAGTACACACTTATAGCATAAGTTTGACAAATGATAATTTAATTTTACAGGAAATCCCAGCATATATATTTTAAAACATTTATTTGCCAAGTTTGTGAAAGGTTAGTGTGATCAGAGCATAATTTGTAAAACTGTTTATAAAACTGTGATATATTACATAATACAAAGCTTTCATCAAGTTCTTAGTAATTTTTTTGGCATAACATCATTTTTTAAATGAAAGAACTACTAGAATCCAACTTAAAATTATAAACCACACACACAGCTCTGTTAAAATTATGCAGTGTTATTTAATTCTCCACCGCCTGTATTATTTTATGGACATTAAAACTGTTCGTGATTTCCTGTGAAACCATAAATATAGTATTTCTGAAAGCATAATAACCAGGGGTCAGATGTCCAAATCGGTTTAGGGTCCAAAATTGGCGCGCCTTTACATCTTTACAACGTGATGACTTAATGACCAGACCTCAAAGTACTTTGTTTTCCTTGAAACACTCATTGCAATTATTTTACAAAGTATTTCTTATTTTTAAAACACTACTATAAAATTTTATGAAAACTCTACCGTTTTTTCTTTAAACTGTAGAAACTATGCTTTAAATTAAACTGTTTGAAATGTAATAAGTTGATGTTTAAAGGCACCTATAATTGACACCGCACCACTATATCTGTGAAGCAGTCCAATATGAATTACAATTTTTTTTACATAATTAAGCGTAGTTAAGAAGCAGTGATTAGTCTCAAACAGTTAATTAATTCAATTATGTTACGAAAATTAACCATGTAAATTGTATTGTTTTGTACTTAATTCATAAACATATAAGTCTATCGTATGCTAACACTAACACACTTTCATGCTGCAAATAACTTAAATAGAAATAGGTTAATTGTTGTAACACAATGGAATCAATTAAATTTTGACTGATTAAAGGCCCTTAACTATGTACCATTTTTTTGCAATTCACTCTTCTACAAAGTTTTCATTGTAAACTTCCAGCTTAGTTTAAGGTCTAGACTATCTAAGCATCTAGGTATAATAAGGTAGGCTACAAAAACAATTCCAGAAAACTTTCAAGTCCGTATCGGTCCACATTATCTATTAAAGGCAATGCTTCAGTTACACAAAAATCTACCTTATTTTATAATGATATAGGGTAGGTAATGTAATGACAGGTGCTGCCACCTGCGTTCCTACAGTTTTCGCGGTGGTTGAACTAAGTTACTGGACTCTTTGTTACAATTATAACTGACAGAGCGTTAGCAAAGGTCTCCGTTTCAGCTTGGGCAAAAATGCTTCCGTATGTCCAGCCGGCCTAGCCAAGGTTACAATCGCTATCGCTTCGACAACGAAAACCATTATGTCTCTCTATCACACTTCCATATTAGTGCGACAGTGACAGTTGCGTTTCGATCGCTACGGAGCGTAAGCGATCGGCATCTTGGCTACGCGGCCTGATGTTCTCCTCTATAGGGGGGCTACAGCGAAAACCGAAATTCGCAAATTGCGGGGATCTTTCTCTTTTACTCCAATGAAGGCATAATTAGAGTGACAGAGAAAGATGCCCGCAATTTGGGAACTTCGATTTTCGCGGTTATATGAGCCCAGGTCGCAATCCTCCACCGATTCTCGTGAAATTGTGTGAACGATAATTTAACGTAATTTTTTGTAGATTAATTCTTTTTCTTTTGGACATTTATGAAAATGGCAGTGCCATGGGGGCTTGCGAGGTACAACAGCTCAGATCAGAAGTTCAGAACTCTATTTAGACTTCCCTTGATGTTTTCCGTAACGTAGGAATGTACGAAATTTTAGAATACACGGATATTTTTCATACGGACCTAAAAATACTTTTGCAAAATTTCAAAATTAACAAAAAAGGAAATCGTGTGTACACGTAGGTACGCCGTTTGTCGTGAAACTCGTAAACGATCATGATGATGATGATGATTTTTATACTATTTCATTAAGTAATTTTGACACTTGTATGTGTTAGAAAAATACTAATAGGCATTAGATTTTTTATGAATAAAGGGGGTAGTCTTTCCAGAAAAGGTATACCTGCCTGCTTTAAATACGAGTATTGAGTGCAGTGATTTTTGAATTGCACATAAAATATTTCAGTCCTAAACGAACTTTAGGACTTGCTAATCGTTTGTCCTTATCTGTCATTTTGACTTATGTATTTGTAAGAAAGGGATAAAACATAATTTAACTAAATCCGGCCCGTAAAGTTTTATGAATAAGGGGGTTAATAACTAAATTGACTTACCTGAATGTTTCCACACAAGCTTCCAGTATTTAAATGCAATTTCAATGTTCACTAAAGGCACATAATAGTAACATCCTAACCTCACTTAAACTATAACTACCTCAACTCCAGAAGCGCACAGATTTGCACACACAGCTGCCAACACACAGCGGTCACTGCTCTCATTTCACACACACTGCGTTCCTGTGGGTCCGGCTAGGAAGGACCATCCGGCTCCGAGGACCAAGGTCGCGCACGTCGGTCGCTGGCGCGGCGTACGCGCACACTAAAGCCCCCTCCAAAGCTCTGTTCAACCTGCTCCGGGCTTTTTTACGGCGGAGCTTGCGGCCGTATTCTGGCCGATTGATTGATTTGTGATAGCTGATTTTGCATATCTCTGCTACTGTTTGGGTACTTTCTAACTCATTCCGTGACGCAAAAGTACAATATTAAAGGCGTAAATCGGTAACATTGATGCGCCTCACCTGCCGTTTGACCGGTGTTACCGGTTTAGAATATTAGACTTCTATAATCTTTTCTTGTTAGTTAATAGATGACAGGATTGTATGTATAGGTAGCAAATAAATATCCATCCTAATGCTTGACAGTGAAAAATTACCGATAGAATAAAATATGGCCTTCAAATATGTATGTACTAAATCCGCCGACAGCAGCTTTGTACCTGTAAGTTGAGAACATTAATGAAGCAAATTTCCAAAGTAGGTACTTAAGTACATTACATATTAAATACCTATAGCTATTTATAACGGATCACTCACATAGTTTTTTAATTTTCACTCGACTTGCTTTAAAAAAACATAGCGGCGAAAATTTTTATCTATTAACGTGTGCTAATAAAATAATTATCACAATCATAACCGCAACATTTATATTTTAAGATCAAGTAAACATCATTATTATATTATATCGCAGAGTACAACACTTTATATTTCAAATTCTTGCCAACCCGTAAGTATACCGGGTGTGGCCTGTAACATGAGCAAATAATTAAAACAGATTGTACTCCTCAAACGGTGACACTTTTGTTCTACAACTTTTAAAATTTATGAATTATTTAGACTCCCTATTTTTCATACAAATTAACTATTATCTTCAATGGACGCCATCGTCACGCCATATCATTTTGATTTACGTTGCTTGTCACGCCTTAAACAAAACAAAATTCGCAATACATTGCGTCTTTAACATTTAAACCTATAACTATAACTACTTTAAATAACCTTTAAAGTGTGTTAAAAAGCAAACTACAAGTTATTTTTAAAAGTCGCTGAACAAATGTTAGTCAGTATAAGGAGTACAGCCTACAGTTAAATTTTTTGCTCATATTACAGGCCACACCCGGTATAACAGATTCGTATCTATAGAGGTTTTAACATGTTGCTATATAAGTCACAATCGGAATAATTAGATTTCAAGATCCTTAACTTTTGCGAAGAAAAAGAATCATTATTACTGTAAGTTTGTGCCTTACTTTTAATTAAACTTACGATTGCTTAACCACTTTGCCAGAATCAGCAGTCTGATAAGAAAGTGTAGTAGCGCCGGTACCCGCAGCGGGTGTACCAACCACACTCACTCACTATTGAACCTTATCTCTATACATTAAGAGTTATAATTGGTCAACTAATTTTGTCCACGGTGCTACTAAGAGCACTCTTAACTGAGCATTGGTCGACTCTATGTTATTGCAATAAGATCTACATTCAGTTATTGCTCTTAACTGGCCAGTGGTAGGTCTTATGTCTTTGTAATTCGGTTTAGAATCGGATGTTGTAACGAAGGTGGTATGGCGGCGTGCGCAAGCGCTGCGGTTTGCAAAGCTGCTCGCTCCCTTTTCCTGGCTGAAAAGAAGAAAGAAACGTTTTATGATTACAATAGGTACAATTTAAATACATAAAATGCAGATAAAATGGCTATTATGTTATGTTAATGTATGTTGGAACATGCGTATAAGTATATCCGTTTCAATATAATAATTGAATTACATAATATAATGTGTATTCATAATTTATATTAATACGAACATATTTAAATGTTTACGTTATTTTATTGATTGACAATGACATGAATGACAATTCACTATTTTTTTCTATGACGGTAAAAGTTTCATAGACAACACCAAATAGACATAACAAATACCTTATACCTATAGGTAGAGAAAACTAGGAACAGGGAAAATGCTCTAAGCCTTGAGTAAATGATTTATTTTTGGACTGGAATACGACAATGCCGAGACCGACGCTACCGTGGTTTTCGCGGGAAGCCATCTTGACAGAGAAGAGACTCGACAGACAGACATCCCATCCAGACAGTCATCCGTTGATCTGGACAGAGTGCCCGATGACAGCCGTGCTGTCAGTTAGGACACGTTCAGAACCCCGCTAACAGTATAGTAGCCCCTTTTAACCCCATTGATCGAAAAAACGTTTCATAACGGAGAAACCGTAACAAATGTTTTAAATCTGAATCCTCCGAATCGGGCTCCTATGTACCTATTGTCCGTCAATATCTATCTATGTATATCTTTATAAGTAAGGTATAACGGAACTATTTTATATCAGAGTTTGTTATCTACTTTGCTACTAAATTCATATCATTTTGTAAATGCCTACTCTTATTAAACCTCAATACATCATAATGAAACATCAAACACTTAAGTTTTTTATAAAAAGATCTGACGCCTATCTAATAGTCCTCTTTGATCACCGCGGAAGCTCTCAAGTCCGCACTGAATTGATTTTGATAAGGTTTTTGCTATACAAGCTAATTACGAGTACTCTGATTGCGCCGGCGCCGGTTTTATGTCAATTCTAAAACAGCATAAGTAAAATATTATATTTCATGTCATTTTGGACCTTATTCCATGTTAATAAGACGACTGCATGGTTTTTAGTATAGCAATGTGAGGTAATACTTGTATTTAATAGTTCATAATATATTTTACATGTCGGTATTTTAAGTGCGTTTATTTAAATACGTAATTAGATTCATTTATTTTAATTACGGAAAATTGGTTCCGGACATGTCCCTTTACAGTAGACCCGCCACAAGTATACTTTAAGGTTTTTACAAACTTTTATTCAACTTGTATTATTTGTATACATACATACAAAAATTTAAAGTTAATAAAAGCTTGTAAGAAAGTTACATTCCGATTACAACTACAGCAATACTTTGCTGCCTGACATACGGGCGATATCATTATTAAACATGCTTGTTTAATTACGTTGCTGTCGTGGTCGCATTGCTGTCGCGATTGAAACGTACAACTTCTTCATTTTTGTCATGATGGCAAGTTAGAAGCCAATAACAGCATAGAATAGAACAGAAATGTTTTTATTCGTGAGCACAAACACAGAAAAGAAAATTATTCAAGCAGAGAAACATGAACTATACGGCACCCTAAAAAGGAGAAAGTGGCACGAATTGGTTTCACCTCAGCATGTTGCTGGCGACTTCCAGCGCTGATCTTCCGATGAGACCATTCAGTGAAACAATCACGAAAGATCAGTTAAAATACATGACAATAAATTACTGTGTATATAGTACAATACAGCATATGTTAACTATGTTGTAATATAATCTCCTCTAAGTTAATCCATACCCTTTTTTTCTTTTTTTTTTATGATAAAATGAAGACATTTATTTGATCATTCAAGTCTTATAAAATATGCATACATACAGATATTCTAAACATGTACTCTACTGTGGTGTTACTACTGCTATCTTAAGTCACTGCAAGTATAGTACAAAGACATTTTACATTTGACCGCAATATTTTTTCAAGTTCCTGCCTCGAGAAAAGCCTTAGCGTAGATAAAGCTTTTCTTCCACGAAGTGTAAGTCGAGCGTTAACTTTTACCGCCAAAGACGGACGTTACCATCCAACGAGATCTATAACATACTGTGTCACTTGTACATGTTTTCATGTGCATGCTTTCGATCTTGCTGAACCGTTTAGAAATTCTTCGAATATATTTGGATGAATGTAAGAACCAGATTTCGATTTAAGCGTCTTGTTCCCTAGAATTTTTATTATAGACTTTGATCTAGATCTGACCTTCATCACACAGGGGAAGACTATCGGACACATATAGATTAAAGTATATTATCGAAACAGTACTTGGGTGTCTGGCGACCTACGAGCTGGCGCATTTTCTGCGCAAAAACTCAGCCTCACTGTACAGAGGGGGAACGCGGCCAGTGTCCTGGCAACAATGCCTCAGGCTAATTTACGTTTAGACTTATGATCATTTTTAGGGTTCCGTACCCAAAGGGTAAAACGGGACCCTATTACTAAGACTTCGCTGTCCGTCCGTCCGTCCGTCTGTCTGTCCGTCTGTCTGTCACCAGGCTGTATCTCACGAACCGTGATAGTTAGACAGTTGAAATTTTCACAGATGATGTATTTCTGTTGCCGCTATAACAACAAATACTAAAAACAGAATAAAAACTTTTTACAAAAAAAAGAAAACCGACTTCAAAAAGGATGAAATAAAATATTATCCTTTTTAAGTCTATGCGTTACCAACTGATATGTTTGAAGTCGGTGCCAAGCCAACTTATGAAGCATACCTACCATGATTTTGGTACGATTCAATAAGTATGTACGTTGGATTGCCTTACGCGTCGACAATGAACGTACTTTTTGTAGGTACAGTCAACGTTAAAAGTATGTTTACACTTTTCGTCTTATTACAAAGGAGTAAGGTGCAAAAGTGTAAACATATCTTTGACGTCGACTGTACCTCAGAACACACGATCAAACCTTCTTGGCACAGTCCGTACCATGTTTGTCGGCACGCAAGCGTGGGATTGGGACTGAGTTATTTCCCGTCCCTTATTCAGAGGACTACATTTCAAAATATAAAACAATTCAAAGAATTTACCTTGTTGCCAAATTTCACCTAAATCGGTTCAGTTGTTTAGCCATGAAAAGGCGACAAAGAGGCAGACAGAATTACTTACACATTTATAATAGTTATTAGTACAGTTCTAATGGGATTTATAGTCATAAAGCTGATTATTTTTGACGGGTATTGTTACTACTTGGCTTGGCACCGACTTCAAACATATCAGTTGGTAACGCATAGACTTAAAAAGGATAATATTTTATTTCATCCTTTTTGAAGTCGGTTTTCTTTTTTTTGTAAAAAGTTTTTATTTTTCCATTTTTAGTTTTAATGCATTGTTAAGAGCGCGACGCATGAATGAAAAACAACATCATGATTAACATTAAATGCGTGTACCTACTTTAATAAATATGTAATCAGGAATTTTCTCGAGTCCGTCTGGGAAATTATAATTCCTGTCACTACACTAAATCCATCCTCCGCCCCGCCACTGACCCAATCCCTCAACCCCCCGATAACTCTACCTCACAGCGCATCAACCCCTGATCCATGAACCCCTCGACCCTGAACCAGCAGCCCTTCAACCGCCATTCCCCGACCCCTTAACTCCTAACCCTAACCCCCGATCAGTAGCCTTACCAGCTTACCAAGAGTTTGACATTGATTTATTCGCTAGCGTGTGTGTAACTTACTTTCTTTGCATCTCGCTCGTACTGGCATATTAGTGCGAGCGAAATGCATAAAAAGTAAGTTACGAAGACGTTAGCGTCGCTAACTTAGCGAATATGTCAATGTCAAACTCGTGGTAGGGCTACACTTGCACTACATCAAATTGGCGGTTTTCGGAAGCAAATGCTCGAGTTACTTTAGAAAACACCGAAATCACTTTACACGTGCCTTTAAAAACTGAGGAGTTCCCTCAATTCCTCGTGGATTCCATCATCAGACCAGAACCAAAAATAATACGGAAACACCTTGGAGGTAACTCCTTCCAAACAAAAAAAGAATTACTCAAATCGGATCACAGGTGCCGGAGTAATCGCTGAACATACTACATTTCAAAAAATCATCATCATTATCATCAAAACAATCATCATCATCAGGTCTACTTCATCAAAGTGGTGGTTTTCGGGAGAAAATGCTCGAGTTGCTTAAGAAAACACCCAAATCACCATGCATGTGCCTTTAAAAATTGAGGAGTTCCCTCAATTCCTCATGGATTCCATCATCAGAACAGAACCAAATTAAAATGGGACCAACTCGGAGGTAGCTCCTTTCAAACAAAAAAAGAATTACTCAAATCGGACCACGGATGTCGGAGTAATCGGTGAACGTACATAGAAAAAAAAAAATAGCCACAACCGAATACAGAACCTCCTCCTTCTATGAAATGGAAGTCGGTTAATAAAATAAAGATTTAAGTGGGGCTCCCATACAGCAAACGTGATTTTTGACCAAAGTTAAGCAACGTCGGGCGTGGTCAGTACTTGGATGGGTGACCGTTTTCTTTTTGCATTTTTTTCCGTTTTTTTTTTTGCTTTATGGTACGGAACCCTTCGTGCGCGAGTCCGACTCGCACTTGCCCTGTTTTTATACTTACATGTCAGATAAATATGTTTCTTTGTAACAGTACTTGTCTATTAAAATAGGCAAGCCTTTTTCTATTAAACACATGTCGCCAAGCGCGTGTCCGCCATGCGTCCATGGAATGTGACGCCGCGCGCATTTCAATGACGCTCGTGAACTAGCCAGCCAAGATTAGGAGGCGTGTTCTGATTGAATAATAGGTTATGAATTTGATTTGAACTTGTTATAGACGTGATCTGTCAGTGCCAAAAGTAACGTTTCTGTGGTTACTAGCTTAGCGGTAGCCCTGACTAGACGTCGACGCTCCAAAGGCGCTAGTGAGCAAGTGTGAGGTCTCTCTAACCGCTAACTAGTTAGCCGATACCGTTCATAATCGGAGCCTCACAGACCGTAATGTAATGACCGTAGTCCGCAGTCTAAGTGTTACTTGTCGTTGGATAAAGGATAACTGCAGTTGTTAATAGCTGAACTGGAGATAACTACAGATATTATGTCATTTCTCATGTTAGCACGCGCTTTCTTTAGCGAGTTGCTTGTGGCAAATTGATAATTTTCTTTTAGAGTTGTTGAATATGGTGTTTAGCACTCAAGAGAAATGCATAGCGGGTAAAAGTGCGATTCCTTAAAACTGAGCTGACGGCAGGTTGGTAATGATAATTAAGTTAGTACTTGGGTAATGTGACAGTCCATTTCCAATGACAGCTGCACTATTGTTGTGACGTTACTGTCATTCATTGTCTTGTCATTCATTTTACTATGGAAATTGACAATAACATCGACGTGTCGGAGCAGAAATGCAGCTGCGGTCAGAAATGGAATGATGCCTTTAGGAGGTAAGGTATTTGTTAGATATTGGAACGGGGAGCACAGACAAACGCAAGGCGGCCATTTATGAACTAATATATTTTCGAGCATGACGGTGGACGCAGCCACCGTTGCATGCACTTACAACTACCCTTTAACATACATAACAGTATTCTGTGCATCAGGTGGGATATTCAAATACATAATATAAGGACGTTAAAGTACCTACATTCAAAAAAATACAATTCTGAGACCATCTGAACAAGACATTATGATATTTCAACTGTGACGAGCAGTAACAAATTAAGGGTTAATAGGTAACATAATACATAGTAAAGTCAAGCTCAACTGAGTCTTATTCAAATGGTCTCAAAATGTGTATTTTCTGAAATAGTAATTCTGTTCGTTCCTTTTTAATGAATATATTACATATTTTTGAGACCATTTGAATAAGACTTGAAGTTCTATAAAGAACACTAACAAAGAGGTTAAAAGCATAAAAGTAAAATCTAACTCGACTGAGTTTAGTAAAAAGTAATTCATAGCAATTTAGCACAATAACAAAAAATATAAATATAAACTCAGTAAACACTGTCAAATAATAACATCTTCTTCTTCCTCGCGTTATCCCGGCATTTTGCCACGGCTCATCGGAGCCTGGGGTCAGCTTGACAACTAATCCCAATAATAATAACGTCAAATAATAACATCGTAAAAAAATCTCCAAACACAAAATCCCCGTAACCCGATCTCCCTCCATTCATCACCTGTCTTGGCCGCGTTTTTTTTCTGCGCAACTCGAGCGTAGCGTGCGTCTGCGCACACGACGGTATTTCGATTGGAAAAGGGCATAAATGTCTTACAAAGTTTTTATCCTTCATGTTAGTGACCTATGGATTTTCTGAAATGTTGTGTCCGATTTATCATAGATGCACTGTTTCCTAAAATCATTCATTTAAACTTTTATAGTTTCGTTTTGATGCCATTAAGATTATATTGGGTTTGTAAGGTGAGGATTCGGAGCTGAGTAGAAACGAGTGTTCAGCTTAAATGATGCTTTATTACTGCACTAAATACATGAGTAAAGAATTGTAATCTATAATCCTTCTTTTGAAAAAAGTGGTTAAGCAGCAGTTGTTCTAAATCGAATCTAATTTATTCCTGTCGCTGTCATGCTTCCCGACATGTGATTCTGAATAAAAAGTACTAATAAGCTATATAATATGTACCTATTCATCCATAATTGTAAATACAGATGTCAATCACAATGAAAAATTCAACGATTATCAACTCTGGCCAACGTGGGACTCGAACCCACATCCTTGGATTGGTTGGATTGCGGAACTGGTAACGCATTGGACCGGCAATCCAAAGATGCGGGTTCGAGTCCCACGTCGGCCAGAGTTGATCATCGTTGTTTAGGGTTCCGTACCCAAAGGGTAAAACGGGACCCTATTACTAAGACTTCGCTGTCCGTCCGTAGACAGTTGAAATTTTCACAGATGATGTATTTCTGTTGCCGCTATAACAACAAAAATACTAAAAACAGAATAAAATAAAGATTTAAATGGGGCTCCCATACAACAAACGTGATTTTTGACCAAAGTTAAGCAACGTCGGGAGTGGTCAGTACTTGGATGGGTGACCGTTTTTTTTTGCTTTTTTTTGTTTTTGTTTTTTGCATTATGGTACGGAACCCTTCGTGCGCGAGTCCGACTCGCACTTGCCCGGTTTTTTTCATTGTGATTGACATCTGGGGCATTTCACGCCAAGCGGGCAGCGAAAAAAGTGTCAGGTCATAGAATTTGCTGAAATTTGGAATAATTATACTACTCGATATTCTAAAAATACGCATTCTTTTAGTTTTTTTTTATTTGGCACCGTTTCCGGTTTGGAAGCATTTAAAAAATGGACGAAAATTGAGGAGAGCATTTTACAAAAGCTGATGCAGCTATTATTGAGTAAACTGAAAAATAAGTTTAATATTGGTTTGTATACAATTTTAATTGCTTTATCTTGCAGTTATAACAATTTTGATATTTTTTTATTTTTTCATACAAAAAACCGGAAATGAAAATTTCAAGTCAAATTTATATAAAGTTCGGTATTTTTGAAAATTTTTATTTTTGCCTCAAAATGTAGCTTATAGTCCATCAAAAATACATGGAAAGTTTGAGAGTGGGATCTGCATTAGTTTCGGAGATACATGAACTAAAGTGCAAACGTGCCGGTCGGAGCGTCGTACTGGCGATTCCTTAGTTACCCAGTCAAATAAAGGTTTTGTCCCTGGAATGACAAATAATAAGCTGGAAACTCGTATAACCACACCTTCGTTTCGGCGGTCTTTAAATTACGATAAAAGTCATAGAAAACCTCGTGTTCGCGCCGGAGTTTATTCAAGGTCAAAGGTCACAAAAATTGCTTTATCACAAATATCAAGGTTTCTATACCTTCAAAGATGTTTACATATAAATGAAGATTGTAGAGCATACAATTTGAGACAAATCATGTTCAGGGCATTTTTCCCGATCCTCAGCCGTTTTGTAGGAATTGTCGGATATAGACGGCATAGAACGCGTAGCGGTCAGCCATACGCTCCGTAATGCAAGTTCACCGTGAATTCCGGTTAATAATAACTTCTATAAAGTTATTTATTTCACAAGATGCTATTTACGGATCATACGCTGATTTTAATCAATCAATCAATCAATCAATCATTTATTGTGCCATGGTTACAACAAGAGATGTTACAACATTTATACAAGTAAGTACCTCATGGACCCTAAAAGGGTATGACAAACATTTCCTTAAACTAAGATTTATAATATTTACATATGTCATGCAATACAGCACAATAAGTAGCATCCTATTAAATTATTAAATTATATAAATAAAACTAATAAATTACATATTAAAGCTATCTGCAAAGAAATCATTAATAGAATAATATACTTTTCTCGCAAGGAACCATTTCAATCTTTTTGTATATGTTGTCTCTCTTTCCTCTGCCTTTATAAACTTTAGAACAAAAGTTGTCTCTCCTGTGGACAATAGTTAACAGCTTGTGTGATTTGATTTGATTTTGATGAAGCTTTTATCGCGGACTGTACTTTTTTTCAGTTATCTGCTCAATTCTGCGAATATATTTTATGGCCATGATGATGGGCTGATGTCATTATATATTCTTATTTATACATTAAAAACGACCAGCTTCGCACGGGTTAATAAAATTATACATAAACCGTCCTCTTGAATCACTCTGTCTATTTAAAATACACAGGGACAAACAACGGGAAGCGACTTTATTTTAACCTATGTAGTAATGTCATTAAAATATTGCATTGTCATTGGTTTTTCATAAATATGCCAAATTTTAACTCAATGTAAAACCAACAAATAGTCAACGTTTGCAAATGTTGAAGACAGATCGAAAAGATACATATTTCCATCGCCAGTTAAATAAAATATTGTGGAAATGTTTACTTGTATTATTTGTACTTCAACTTTACCTCTTTTCTGTGGACACTAGAGGCAACAAACCCTAATTTTCTAATTAATCCTAATGAAGGGGTACTTCTATTAGCCTATTTCATTTATATATATTTTATATTTTTTTTATTTTTTTTATTTAGGGGTATTAGCCTATTTCATAAAATGAATGCATAAATGCACAAAAGCTGTTAACTATTGTCCACAGAAGAGACAACTTTTGTTCTAAAATCAGCGTATGATCCGTAAATAGCATCTTATGAAATAAATAACTTCATAGAAGTTATTATTCACCGGAATTCACGGTGAACTTGCATTACGGAGCGTATGGCTGACCGCTACGCGTTCTATGCCGTCTATGGCGTCTATATCCGACAATTCCTACAAAACGGTTGAGGATCTGAAAAAATGCCCGAAATATGACTTGTCACAAATTGTATGCTCTACAATCTTCATTTATATAAAAACATAATTGGAGGTATAGAAACCTTGATATTCGTGATAAAGCAATTTTTGTGACCTTTGACCTTGAATAAACTCCGGCGCGAACACGAGGTTTTCTATGACTTTTATCGTAATTTAAAGACCGCTGAAACGAAGGTGTGGTTATACGAGTTTCCAGCTTATTATTTGTCATTCCAGGGACAAAACCTTTATTTGACTGGGTAACTAAGGAATCGCCAGTACGACGCTCCGACCGACACGTTTGCACTTTAGTTCATGTATCTCCGAAACTAATGCAGATCCCACTCTCAAACTTTCCATGTATTTTTGATGGACTATAAGCTACATTTTGAGGCAAAAATAAAAAAATTCAAAAATACCGAACTTTATATAAATTTGACTTGAAATTTTCATTTCCGGTTTTTTGTATGAAAAAATAAAAAAATATCAAAATTGTTATAACTGCAAGATAAAGCAATTAAAATTGTATACAAACCAATATTAAACTTATTTTTCAGTTTATTCAATAATAGCTGCATCAGCTTTTGTAAAATGCTCTCCTCAATTTTCGTCCATTTTTTAAACGCTTCCAAACCGGAAACGGTGCCAAATAAAAAAAAAATAAAAGAATGCGTATTTTTAGAATATCGAGTAGTATAATTATTCCAAATTTCAGCAAATTCTATGACCTGACACTTTTTTCGCTGCCCGCTTGGCGTGAAATGCCCCATCTGTATTTACAATTTATAGATTGTAATAATGTGGTACGTCCCACAATAAAAACAAATACATTAACATATATATTATGTAGGTATTTATCACCTAAATTCATTCTCTAATGGACGCAGGACCTCTCCAAGGGACGCAGCGATGCGGTAGAATGAGATAGCAATATCACTTGCTCCCTCTAACGCATAAATGCGTCCCTTGGAATGGCCGGCGTTGGCCCATCGTGTAGAGGAGCCGTAACACGAAAGTATCATAAGACCTTTAGTCATAAAGCACAGAATGCGCAAGAGTCAGGTTACGGGTCCATTTTGTTTTCCGGAGGTCCCGCGGCGCCTGTTCCGAGTATAGAAAAGATCGGATGACTATATTAATGGCTTTATTAATTCTTGTTGTGTTAAAAAAATATCTTTATTACGATAATTTTTCAAGTTTTATAAAGTGAAGATTGAACTCGTATGTTGTGTAATTTTTTTTCTATTTTAAAGGAAGCGATGGTGACCGAGTGGATATGACTCCCGAGATTCAATCTGGAGGTCGCGGGTTCAAATCCTGGCTCGTACCAATGAGTTTTTCGGAACTTATGTACGAAATATCATTTGATATTTACCACTAGCTTTTCGGTGAAGGAAAACATAGGAAACCTGCATAGGTACATCTGCGAAGAAATTCAAAGGTGTATGAGAAGTCTCCAATCCGCGTTGGGCTAGCGTGGGGACTATAGCCCAAGCCCTCTCGCGCATGAGAGGAGGCCTGTACCCAGCAGTGGGACGTATATAGGCTGAATTATTTATATTAATTATTATATTTTAAAAGGTCTGGCCAGACCGGTCGTCAGCCTCTCTGTCGCACCTGTAAATTCGTACGTAAGTGTGACAGGGAGAGAACTCGTCGAACGTGGTTCGCGGTAGGCGCTCTGATATCTAGATAAGGCGCTTTGACAAGGCGATTAAAGGTCGAATTCCGATTCCAACTCTGCGGCGGTTGTGTGAGTAGCTTAATTAAAGAGCGTACTTCCAATGTTTTTTTTATCTGAACCTTTGACTAAACTTGATAAGCTATTACTGTGAGGGGGCAGATGGAAGGCCTCACAGGGATGAAGGTAAATCAAAAGACAGGAACCAGGGCGAGTGGGTATTTATTATTTAAATAAAAAGGCACCTGTAACAATACAGGTTACGTGTTAACAGATAGGTATGTATAAAAACACTTTCGTAATTCACTTAGAAGGTTACTAATCAAATAACTTACAATATGTGCCTTGGTGATGATGTAGGTATATATCTGGAAGGCGTGCAGGGCCACAAAACGAGCACTATACTGTACTGTACGCACTTATGTATTACGTTTACGTTTCACTAATAAAAACCACACTTAAACGGTCGTGTTTAGAAACTTGGGAAGTACAGTCTGTTAGATTAAAATGATGTTTATCGATCGGAGTATGTGATCGAACTGACAATAAAAATCATTGAATGGAATTTGGAATAGGATTTGAATTTTGAAAAGGGAATTTAGAGTTTGTATGGTGCCAGAAATAATATGAAGGTTGATAGTGTAACGTTTCGTTATACGCACCGTTACACTTACAATGCTAAGTACGTGCATCGTAGAGTCGATAATAGCCTACACTTTCACTAATTCGCCGACCAACCTTTTATTATAGACGGTAGCCATTCTTCATACTGGTATCTGTAATAGATAATATTAATAATGGTACGTGTTAATAGACGCTAACTTGTGCAATCTGCAGCCGGGTTCACACCGACCGCGGGGATACATTTTTGAACTGGTTTATGTGGCGCCTTGTCTCCCACAGTCGCGCTTTTGTATCGCTAATTCCAAATGTGACAACCTGGGACCGAATACCAGTATTTGTTTCATACAAAAACAAACAAAACAAACAAATAAAGAAACAAATTAACTAGTATATACCTAGGTTGTTTATGTCTATTTTGCATTTCAATTAGCTTCCATTCTTCATGTGATAACTCATTGTCCGTACCTAAATTTATCATTGTAGAATATCAAGCGAATGCTACGAGTTATTTTGATTTTTATTTATACTGGAAACGCGCCACTGAATCGCTGCAAAAAGTCGCCGTGTGCTATTTCCCTTAGTTGTTAATTTTAGTATGAAATTCAGCAACGTCTCTTAGCGCCACTTACACCATCCCTCTAACCCGGGGTTAACCGATTAAATCGTTAACCCAGTGTCAAAATTTGTACTGATAACCATGGTAACTCCAGGTTTAACCGGTTAACCCCGGTTTAGTGAGATGCAAGTGGCGGTTAGAACGTAACGTTATTCTTTTTATAGGACTGGGTGGTCGCCATGGACCCGGTTAGTAGCGGTTCCTAACACAATCAGAAGGCGATTTTACGACCCAAAGCTCATGTGAGGCGTTTAAAGACCATAAACATTTGGACGGTTCCGGTCATCAAAATGTTCTACGTTAAAGGTGAGATTTAGAGGAAATTGTGTTCAGATTTTATTGGAAGTTAGATTAAGGTTGATTAGGTGGTCACTGTTACCAGCCAAGTGCGTGTCAAGCTATGGAAATAGAAATAAATAACTTAGATAAATAAATCTTAACAGAGAAATAACCAACTTTACAATACCTTAAAATCGTGCAAACATATGAAGCACTATTAGGTACTATTATAACATCAAAACGTCGTACATCACAATACCTCTCATGGTGATATGACTTTATGGCTTACGACACAGCAAATTATATAAGAAAGTCCGATATTAGATCTCTATACTTGATTAATGCTACAGCGGGTGCTTCTGCGCTGTTCCAATGTCTTCGTAAATCAGGACTATTAAGGCATATTAATATTAAACTATGCGGACCAGTACAAAGTGATATTTTTAAGTTATAATATATATAGGTATATATATGTCAAAGTTTACTTTGTCGATTCTAGTTTCCTACTTATTTAGTGAAAATTGGCAAAACTTACCGAAAATTGTTTTTTTGCCCATGATCTGTACAGGACTGAGCAAGAAAAAGAAAATGAACGGACGACCTGTTTAATATTGTAGAGAACCGTCATACTCGTATGAGAGCATTGCAGCAGTTAAAAGAGTATACCTGATGTATTCTATCCTACGAGGAAAAGCACCCACGAGATGGTCTGATGTTGTGAAGAGGGTGGTTGGCGGCAACATGCAGTGGCCCATATGGCTTATGATCGATTGATCGCACACTGTGGAGACGGCAATGAGGGACCGAGGAAGAAGAAGAAAAGTATCCTAATATAGATTATGTTTGCAGTGCCAAGGTGCTTAATGCTCATAGAACTCAACTCCCACCGACTTGCCTTTTTCGAAATCACTAAATCAAGTCAATATATATGTTGCAGTCAAAAGTGTGAACTAGTCAAAAGAACTTTTAACCGACAAAAACAGGCAAAACTATTTTTGACCAACATGCTCAGTCAAAAGCAGTTTTGCCTGTTTTTGTCGGTTAAAAGTTCTTTTGACCAGTTCACACTTTTGACTGTGACATATACAACGTTTAGTTTAGCTTTGGTCCAACTTATACATCAAGCTTTATGAATAGGCAAACCACATGCTGATCATCGTCCTATTACGTTATAATTGTGCGCCTACGCATTCAATGATTTAGAGTAATAGGCTTGCGTACACGCCTTCATAACAAGATGAAGTTTTTTTGCGGCGTAAAAGGAAAAATTTAGGTATTTATTTAACAAGTGATTACGGGGGTACCTACAGTAACCTAAAGTAAACGGATGGATATTCCAACTTTTTGAAAATCTGTTACAATATAGTTTAAACCATTAGGCTATACTTGCTTTTAACTCAAATATAATAGATACGAATAAACATAGAAAGAAAGCACGACCATTGTATACCGGCCGGTGAATGGATGTTAGAAAAGTTGTCGCTTATTCGGTTATTTGTCATCACAACGCGTTTTAAAACCTAACATTTCATATTGACCCTTAATCAAAACAATATGACTTTGACTTTGACAGGACCACACCCACTCCAAACGCAAAGGCGTCGCAACATAACACAAACAAATTATCAACCAAATCCAGCGATATTCAACCTAATCACTATTCGGTAGAGTCTAAAATAGAACTACAGATTTTGTACCATTCGTTCTTTTGTTTTATGCGTGAAATATCGTGCAACGCATGACCGCCTTGACCTCACACGTAGTGATATAACCCTTCCACGGTTACAACTTTGAGTCTTATATCTTTATAATAAGTTTGGTTTTAGATTGATCTGGGTTTTTTAGAGTAGACCTTATGAGCGGTGAGTCAGCGTACACCTGTCGTCACCTTGACTTTGGTCAATGGAATCATTTGAGAAAACATGGACTTTTTAATGTAATATGGAGAGAAAGTATCACGTAGATCAACTTTTTCTTATCACCCGTTGCCATGGTTACTGTCGCCTTGATTACTTTTAAGAGCCACCCCACACTAGCGTCCCCCGAGCGTCGGCGTCTACGATCTAGTCAACTCTATGGTCTCTCTCTATGGCGGTTGCTCGACGCAACGTTGACGCAACTGCGCAGCGACGTTTTCCATAGCGCTGACTAGACGTCGACGCTGAAAAGACGCTAGTATAAGGTGGTCCTAAAACCTGTATAGATGGCCTTTCATTTTACAGTTTGATTCTCTCCAGCTCCAAAAATAACTGTCTCAAATGAATGAATGCCCGTAGGGTAACATTAAGTTTTTAGGTACCGTACCTAAATAATAGGTACCATTACCTACCTAAAACCTAACATAGGTATACCTGTTTAGTTGACACATTCTGGTTCAGTTTTAGATTATAAATTAGGTAACTTAATGATAAGCTTGACTTTATCCGTATCGTTGAAAAGAAAATTCATCCATTTTATCTTTCACAACTTCTCCGTTTAATTTATTTGACCTCCAGTAACGAGTTATATATCAGTGTTATGCTTTATGTTGGAACTAAGACGTTAAAATGGCGTCTTGTGATTTAAAGCAACACAAACTTATTGGCAAAATACTCCACAGCCGCTACAAAAAAAAGTAAAAAAAACTGGGGTCAAGCTCGCGGGGCGGAGGTAGGCGTGCGCGGGCGGTAGGCGGGGCATCGGCGCTTGCGCATAAATTACTACCTATTGTCGAATTCGGCACGACACCATCAAAATAAAAGGTAGGGAAATACGTTTCAATTGGGGGACTTTACGACCTTATGGTTTTAGGGCGTCGATTCTATACTTAACTTATGAATGGTGGGGTGTTAACAATACCTAAGGTCCAGTTCTGTATATGAAGTAGTTTTGCCATAGGTTAACACGTCTTAATGTGGTATTTATACTATTTATATGGTCCAGTTATGTAGAGTAAGTACATTTATTTTGTAAATCTGTGATGCATAAATCACAAACCATTCTAGAATTTGTTTCCATGCAGAAAATTATTTACTTTGGTACATGAATTGCGATCAAAATTATAATTGTGTAGTCTGTACAGAAAGAAAAGAGTCTTATGGCTCCTCTTCACGTTGGGCCAACGCCAACGAGGGACGCATTTATGCGTTAGAAGGAGCAAGTGATATTGCTATCTCATTCTACCGCATGGCTGCGTCCCTCGTTGGCGTTCGCGTTGGCCCAACGTGAAGAGGAGCCTGTAGAATGTATTGTTTCCCTTATATTCCACGGTACTTTCCGCACAGAATATAATTGAAATTAAACTTTCGTGAGACATATTTTAAACTGTTTAGACGACAACGGTTTCACTTACTTGAATTTTTAGTCGCTATTGGCCAATGTTGTTTGTTGGTCATGTCGCCAATAGCGACTAGAAATTCAAGTGAGTGAAACAGTTGTCGTCTAAACCAGCGGTCGGCAACCTGTGGCCCGCGGGCCGCATGCGGCTCGTGAAACTGTCACATGCGGCCCGAGTGTCGCCTTGGCTGTTTTGTATGTAATAGTCACAAACGACAATGTCTCATAAAGTCATAAATATTAACAAAGTACGGCCCGCGTCACCTCCGTTAACTACTATGTATCCCTTGGCTTCTAAAAGGTTGCCGACCGCTGGTCTAAACAGTTCCCTATAATTGGTTGAAATATTCTAAATCCTCCAATATCATCAGTTTGATAAATACGACTAGGAAAATCTCCATTTGATAGAGCAATCTATAAAAAGGATAAATGGCCTTGTGATAGTTGTGATGAACACCTTCCTTGATCATGCCAGCTTTAAATCAGCGCGCTAAATGTGCTACAAGCGCGCATCAACTACGATTTCAATTAAGCGATAAGCGATGCTGCCTGCAGCTGCATCGCATCGCTTCCGTAACTACTTGCCCGACTCGAATCGGCCCGTACTTCATGTCTACATTGGTCTTCACGTTGGTTTCGGAGTTAACCAAGGGCTCATCTCATCCATTAATTACGTCACAAGTTTAGGGGAGGCAGGGGGTAGAAAATGTGACATGTCGTAACAAAGGGGAGGGGGGACTCACAAACTTTGTGACGTCACTTTAAGTACATCTGTAACCGAGAATGGTTTTTTTTTATTCACTGTTAACAGTTAACTAACTAGGTTTTGCAATGATAATCGTTTTTATGAGTATATTTTTATTCCTTATCAGCTTCATGTTATAAATTTCTAACAATGCTTTGATCAAAAAAAATTGTTAAAATAATAAAAACGAATTGAATTGCCAAATATGTGACGTCACAGCAGGGGGGAAGGGATTAGCCAAATGTGACCAGGTGAGACAAAGAGGGGGAGGGATCGAAAAATCTTCAAATTCATGTGATGTAATTAATGGACGACCCCAAACAGGTAGCAAACTGCAGTTAATTTTGAACATTTTTCAATATATTGCGTAGATAAAGTCTGGCAAACCAAATTTATATCAGTAAATAAGAACAAAGAAAAATATAATTACCCAATCGGAATGTGTCTAATCAACAACTCACTGAAAAACTACCCTTAAAATATGTGATCGTATGAAAAAAACACGCTGTACCCTGTAATAATGTAACATTATATTTTTAAACTCTATATCCTTTTCCTGAATATAATTTAAAGATGGTCAAGCAAATCTTGTCAGTAGAAAAAGGCGCAAAATTCAAATTTTCTATGAGACGATATCCCTTCGCGCCTACATTTTTCAAATTTGCCGCCTTTTTCTACTGATAAGATCTGCTTGACCAACTATATTAACGAGATTTATTAAGAGGTAAAAGAAAAAATAATAAAATAACAACTCAAATATAAACAATGACACAAGTGATTCAGAATAGAAATTCTAATAGAATTATTACTTAAAATTCTAATAATTATTCCAATTCAGAACCACAGTTCTTAATCAGTTATCATAAGTTCTTCTCCTTCCGGCAGTGGTTCAAAATAGCTGTCCACCATAGCATCTGTGACCTCAGCCAGGGTTCTAGGCTTCCAGTTCGGCCGATCAGTCCTCTCCAGCAGCAGCGACCTTAGACCTTCCTTCGCGTTGTAACTGTTGATGCAGCGAGACAGCACTCGGTGCTCAAGGATAAAGGCCTGCTTCAGGTCCAGATCCTTCCAGAGTTGCAATGCGCGAAGAGCCACCTTAAGCGATGTAGGACATAATGGCTCGAACAATTTCAAAGTCTCATTAGACCAAGCGTTGTCAATTTTAGTCAGTCGCGTGAAAATTTCTTCTACAGTATCAGCAGAAAAACAATAGTCAATATCCTTTATGAAAGGGGTTAGTGAGAACTCTCCAAGTGTCTCGCTGTATGTGTTCAAACAGGCTTCTATATCCTCAACTTTACAATGACATAAATCAACTTTTAAATCTTCTAAGCGAGCACTTGGTACACAGTGCGTCGCTATACCAGATAACACAACGTCTTTACCTTTTAAACGCTTCCCAGTTAAAGCCAAGTAGTAACCCAAATGGTTGTCCAAACGTGGCATAAAATGAAGAGAGGCTCCATCGGGAAGCCAGCCGATTCGACACTCTGGCATGGCGACTATTGCACGATCCGTAACGACTGTATATTTGCAGTAACTACCAAGCATTAGTGTTCCTCCAAACGACATACCATCCAACAAGGATATATATGGCACCTTGTTTCTAGATATACGATATATATTGTTCGCCTGGGTCTCTAAACCTGCTTTTACTGTAGGGTCGTTGCTACCCAAAAGCCATTTGAGATCTGTTCCGGCACAGAAGTTGTCTCCGGCACCTTTTATGATGATCCGGGACTGAGTCCGCTCCCAAGCCTGCAGCATGGTAGACAACCGCGCCATCATACTGTACACCAACAGATTGAGTCGCTTCGGTTGATTGAATGTCACCACACCGGCGTTTCCAATCTCCTCGAATAATATCTTGGGTTCAATAGTGACACTCGTCTTTATGCCCTTGGTCTGGCAAAGCATTGTGAATAATGATTTTACATATAAGTGGCGGATGCGCTTTCCATAGATAAGAAGGACCATGGTGATGCGTTTTATTATTATTATGCAAAACTCAGCAATACTGAAGAAACACCACCCAAATGAATGATAGCAGATGCAGACGTTGATGGTGTTTAGTTGGTGTTAAATTAACTTATGAAAAGATATATTTTATACTACTGCACTAGACTGGCGAATGATTAACGTCAGAATTCGTGACTAGTTAAAGAATAATTTCTTGGGACTCTATAAAATACGGACACGAATTTCGTTACCACGTTTGCATCATAAAGAACATATTAAAAGAGCATAACATTAGGTAAGTACTTTTTCAAAAATCTTTAATGCTATTACATTAAAGTTGTGTTCAAAGAAAACATACTCGTACATGACGTAGCTTCAGGAATATCATAAACATAAGTAAATATTTTATTACAAAAACGTGGGTGTGTTTTATGATGATTTTATTATTGACTTCGAAACGCTTCACTAAGTCACGACTCTAATTGTGAATCTTAGTCAGTAGTTTTCTATTTGCCAAAGTGTAGAATAAAAGAAAAGCTTTTTCGTACATATACTCTGTTCCTTCTATGTAGATATCTATAAGTAGTGCCGTTGCTATTTAAGGAAGCTTATAGTGCTCTAACTATAAGTAGTGTTCAAACATTCGTCATGACTATCCTATACTATTCCAAAAGTTTACCTAAATACCCGCTGTTCACAGTTTCAAATCAAGCCAAAGGAATAAAGACAGCTATCCAACAACCCAAAATATTGTTCGAGAAATCGGAAACCACTGGCGTTGTAACATTCAACCGACCAAAACTCAACTTTTTAAACTACAGCGTAGCAGCGCAGTTATATCCCATCCTTCAATCCTGGGAGCAGACTTGCTCAAGAGTCATCATTAAAGGCATTGGAGACAATTTCAGCGCTGGAGTGGATCTTAAATGGTTTACATCTTCCGAGCACGACCCTACTAAATACGTTTGGGTGTCCACAGAATGGAACAACGTATATCGTATATCTCAAAATAGGATTCCTTATATAGCATTCATGAATGGTACAGCGATGGGTGCCGGTTTGATGTTAATTGCCAATGCCAAGTATAGAATCGCTACTGAGCGGACTGTAGTCGCCATGCCTGAAGTTCGTATAGGCCATTGCGCGGCGGCTACAAATTTTTTACCAAAACTGAATCATCATTTAGGCATCTACATGACATTGACTGACAAACGCTTGAAAAGTAAATCTGTAGTATTTTCTGGCATAGCTACCCACTTTGTTCCAAGCTCTCGCTTACAAGAGCTGGAACGTGAGCTGATTCACTGTAAAGTTGAAGATATAGAAGCTTGTTTGAATGCATTCAGCGAACCGCTAGGAGAGTTCTCTTTAGCTCCTTATTTAAAAGATATGGACTACTGCTTCTCTGCTGATACCGTTGAAGAAATCATAGAAAGACTGACAAAGCAGGATACTGAATGGTCTAGAGAGGCTTTGGAGACGATGGCACCATTATGCCCAACCATGCTTAAAGTTACTCTTCGGATGCTGCAACTCGGGAAGATCCTTGACCTGAAGAACAGTCTGCGAATTGTCTACCGTCTTGTCTACCGCTGTATGGGCAGCTACAACGAAAAGGAGGGGATGAGGTCACTTCTGGTGGATAGAACCTATCGTCCGAACTGGCAGCCTAGAACACTGGCTGAGGTGACAGATGCTATAGTGGATAGGTATTTTGATCCTCTACCGGAGGGAAAAGAACTCAGGTTTTTCGATGATGAATAGATATTGTGAGGCCGCCACGAGGACCGAGCGGCAGTTGTTTCTCTATGGTTTATGAATAAAGAACAGCAAAGTAAGATAGAAACATGTTGTTCAAATAGCAAATTTTCTAAAACCTCGTAGCTTGACTTTTCTTGTTAATACATAGTAGGTGAATTAGTCGTCTTTTATATACTTTTGATATATCGGACAAATCATTTAAGTCAAGTCAGATTGGTTACTTCTCGACTATGCCAAAGAAATTATAATTTAAATTTTAAGAGGTTTTTTGACTTATTCACAGTGTTAGATGGTACTTGCTATAACTCTTCCAAATTATAGGTTTCGACATCAAACGAAAACGCATTTAACCGATTTGTAAGACCGAAGTGAAACAGTCACATAAAAGCTCCTCTAAAAATTACATAGGTACATTACATAATAATTATATTCTAAAGATCATGCTTAAACTAATTATGGTAGAATAAAAGGCTTTTTTTATTTATCTGAGCTTTATAAGATGCCGATGCTTCATAGGAGTCTCAATCACACCTGAATCGCTCTTCACAACTCTTTTCCCAAGGCACAGGTAGTTGAAAGACCTTATTACCATTAAGCTACCGACTGATTGGCCAATAAACTAAGGGGTCAGATCAATCTCGCTACTGAATACAATCGGACCCTAAGGTCTCTACGCTTGGGCTTAGGGTTGTCAGTATTCATGATTTTCTGAGTAAATTGAGCTCACAGTATCTGCCCTTTTCAAAAAGTTTATATTATTTTATATACTTACATACGTAAAGAATGTACGAAATATCATTTGATATTTACCAGTCACTTTTCGGTGAAGGTAAACATCGTGAGGAAACCGGACTAATGCCAATAAGGACTGGTTCCCCTCTGGATGGCAGTCGTTTTCGTAAAAGCTAGCTAGTGCCTACGCTATTCTCGGGATTAGTAGCCAAGCGGACCCCAGGCTCCCATGAGCCATGGGGGTGGCAAAATGCCGGGATAACGCGAGGAAGAATGATTCAAATCGCATATTTTTGTCAGCCCTAACATCGCGCAAAAAGCCCCGACTCCCGCGGTGGTCGATTTACTGTCTCTATAATAACTTATTGACGTCTAAGACAGGTCTTTTTTACCACTCTAGCCACTGGAAACCCACCCTCATTCCCTTGAGTTAAGGTCTGACGCTGGTCTTTGTATGCGGCGGTGCGTTTGTCAGTCTGTTTGAAATGCGGAACCTGCACAAGGGTTGTGTTATAAACAGAGACTTTTGAATAATATGAACTGTTCATTAACACTATCATTGTATGGGTTAAATTTCAAACTGCTGGACAGTATAATAAGGAGAAGACAATTGCGCATATTACCTCCAAGAGGCTTATGACCTTTAATTAAGATAAATTTATTTTATTTATTTAAATCTTAATTTAAGATTTATGTTTCTTAGGGCCACTTTCGCGTTCGAGGGTTAGCCAACTAACTCGGAGTTAACCATTTATATAGTACAGTTTAACTCTGTATACGAGTGAATTGCAAAAAAAAATGTACATAGTTAATTAAGCACATCTAGTTAGTCTAAAGTTAATTGATTCCATTGTGTTACCACAGTTAACCCATTCATATTTAAGTTAGATGCATGAAAGTGTGTTAGCTATAGACTTATAGGTATATGTGTACGAATTAAGTACAACAAATACAATACAATATACAAAGTTAATTTTAGTAACACAAATGAATCAATTAAGTTAAGACTAATCACAGCTTCTTAACTACGCTTAATTGTTTACATTTTTTTTTGCAATCTACTAATACACGGCCTTATAAATGTGAATATGTTATTGATGTAATCCTTTCTTTCTAAATTAGGTTCATCACTTTTTGTTTGGCGTTTCTCGATCTACGATTGTCATCTCGGCTAGGCTGCCTATTGTTATTAATTGCTTGTCTTTGTTCACATTCTAAATTGAAGCCGTTAGTTATAATGTCCCGTTGTATAATTGAATACGTTGCAGCTGCATACATTTCTAATAAAGCTTAATAAGATATGGTTCGGCTCGATATCTAATTGAATGACATAACTACAGGTTGTCTGAAGTTACCTTTAGGTTAGAAACATATCGATAAGGCTACGGCCTATGGCAGGTGGACTAAAATGTTAACAGAACGGTGGCCGCTTTCGGATGAAAGAAGCGCCTGGCGTCCGTTGGCTCGTTGGGTGGACGACATTCGGAAAAATGCGGGTCACTTCTGGATGAGATTAGCTCAGGATCGGGACAAGTGGCGTACTAGAAGCTCTCTTCTAGTACCTCCTAAGGCCTCTGCTCAGCAGTGGGCGATAAAGGGCTGATATGATAATGGCCTATCAGCTTCAAGCAGCGTGTCTGATACAATTCAAATCCAAATCCGCACTCTGCATTAATTTTGGCCTAAATTCACTAATTTAATTTGCTGTTGACTGTTAGCCTAACCAACTTGTATACACTTGAAGGTCGGCACACGGCGACTTTTTGCAGCATTAACAGTAGCGATATCATACAGGATCACAGAATTCGCAGATTAAATAATAGTACTAGGTACAGAAGATTCATTCTCTAACAATACGCGTCTGTTACGATTAGGACAGATATGACCGCTAGGTGGCGACAGCGCCACGCGCGGCTTATGGCTAGCCACCAAAATTGGTGTGGGACGGATGTACTTGTAGCTGTTGCAAAGCGACGAAATTGCGGAGTGAGCCACGCCTGACAGGATGTAACAAAAATATTGGGGACCCGTTTAAGGGCATATTCGGTATCGTGGTCTGATTTGAAGATCGTATCGCAACAGTTCGAAACCGTAACAAGAAGTTAAATCTGAATTGGGCTTCGTGGCGATGTGAACCATTTCGGAAGCCCAGCTATTCCAGGTTTCAGTTAACGAGCGCATACGCAGCGACATGGCTTCATAATCGATTCCTCATAACGTGCGTCCGCGCACACCGTGCGTTATTCTTATTGGCGACGACTCGTATTTCTAAACTCCAATGTAACATGAGATCGATAACCACCACAGGGGGGGAACAATATGGCAATCGTTGATAGGAAACGTCAATCGCTGTACAGAAATAGTCGTGCAACTTTTCCTAGCATCAGCATTTTTACTCTTCGTCATTGCGTTTGTCGATGTAGGTACGATGTATAGACCAGGTACGGTTGTCTTGGCTAGGCTTTTAAGTTGGAATTTCGAAGTACTGAGGACAGCTACCATACCCAGAACTAGATACGCCAAAATAGTATTCAGTAATGCCTCAAGGACCTATTTTATTTAGATTTAAGCTAGTTATTATTTAGTTTACAGTTATTATGTAAATACATTTTGTTTTGATATTCAGAGACCTTACCTAACTTTTTAAATAATGATGATTGGCATTTACAGATTTTGGAAAAAAAAATGCCGTAGACGACAAAATCTCCGCGACAAAAGTAACTATGCACTTTTGTTCACGTGTCTCCACAATTCTATCTTTACTCGAAGCCTAAATCAGAAAACATATTTTCATAGGTACTGACTGCTGACTTAGACCCACTTGCACCATTCCACTAACCCGGGGTTAACCGGTTAAACCGTTAACCCAGTGTCAAATTGTACTGGTAACATTGGTAACTTCAGGTTTAACGGGTTAATCCCGGGTTAGTGCAACGGTGCAAGTGGCGCTTATACTACGTCTGGTTATCAGTAGTAGTTCACCTGCTTGCGATTGGAATGGCATCGTGTAATTAGCGGTCATTAGCAGAAATGTGTTTGAAGTTGCCGACGTATGGACACACGCGGTTGTGGGAGTTTCTTCTAAGGAAGTGAAAACAAATAAAATAAACTAGTTTAAGAACAATCTCACTTAAAAAAAAAACATTACTAGAGTTAAATCAAGAAAATTAAGTCTGCATCGATTTTGATAACACACGCAATGCAAGTGTTAATATAAACATCAAACTTCTATGAAATTATGGCACATAAATAACACTTGCACTGCGTATGCTATCAAAATCGTTGTAGACTTTTCTTGGTCTAACTCTAGTATAATTTTGAATCAAATTTAAAGTTAAGGAAGAAAACTGGACCTAGAGTAACTCCTTGAGGCAGCGCGAGGCAAATTGCAAAATTGCAGGAACTTTAAATGCAATGATCTATCAAAATCACTTTACGCCACTTGAAGAGGAAATTCCTTTTAAGCTCAGTGAGAATTCTTTTGAATAATGTGTTGCGTTTAATTTAAGACAGCGATACTGTGGTCTTTAAAAATAATGTGTTATTTTGAGTCTTATTCCTTTCATTTAGAAGTCACACTATTTATTTGATAAGATTTCCTCTATATTTCTAAATAGTTTGCCTATTCGTATTTGCGACTGTGACTGTCACAAGTTACAACACACCCTATACTTCGTTTTTTTTAGCATTAGAAATTAGGTAAACAATCTTGATGTGTCTTTTAATTGAAAAACACATTTAAAAAATAAGTTTCGGCAAATATGTAACAATTATGAATCTAATACGATCATTTATATTCTTCTGCTTTCATAAGTAATAGTTATTGATTTTTTAAAAGCGTTTTTCAATTAAAAGACATGCCAAGATCGCTTACCTTCTTCGAAGTTCTTTCTAATGCTAAAAAAAACGAACTATAAGTGTGTAAATTTTTTTGGTACCGTGGTGAGTAGGTTTCGCGGGGAGAGGTGGGTTATGAATGGGGAGAGAAGGGTTTTTAAGGCTACTGCTACAAAAATAATGTATTCCAATTTAAAATGGGGCTATAGTAATACGCATAATAAAAAAAAATCGATCCAACAATCTTCCAAAATCACCTTTGTATGAAAAACCCTCTCACCCCAAATACGAGGCACTACGGGGTGAGGTGGGTTTTCCTCTTTATCGTCAAAGTTATAAAATGGAACTACCCAAAATAAAATACAAACTAAAATACAAACGTCCGAACCACTTATTATATACACCATTCAGTTTTCACATGTTATAATAAAATTTTATCGAGGTTTGAAAGTCAAATTTCACCCAACTCACCCCATTTTACGGTACCTACTATTGGTAGCGACTTCTAAGCGTTTGGTTATCTTATCAGTCGAAAAAAATAAAAATATTTGCCAACATCCTTGTTTCGTTATTATTATATTATTCTACGTCTTCTGTATTAATCATTGTTCTAACTTCTAAGCAATAGGTTTTTTTTCATACCGGTGACTAGCTTTGCAAGATCCACGCAAATTATATTTTATTTTCTGGGTTTAGTCCGATCTCGCAGCCAGATTTGGTAGGTAAATACTTGATGCTCGAGGATCGTACACCGACTCTGAAATGTAATTAATTACACACATATACAGTGAAACCTGGTTAAGTGGGACCTGGATAAGTGAGAAACCTCTATAGCTGGGACTCATGGCGCGGTCCCGACACTTTAGCACTGAATTACCTCTGTTAGTGAGATAAAACGAACCTCTATAACTGGGATTATTTGTTGTGATTTTATCGTCACATTTACCTCTATAATTGAGACAGAGAGTGTATTTTAACTCTTTTACTGAGACTATATTTATAAGATTACATTTTCCTAATTCTTTTTTTTTAATTTTATACGAATTACCTCTGTATCTGAGATAACGTCAATCTATGACCTCTCTAACTTGGACTTTATTGATCTATTTCCGTATTCTTCCTAACTCTTAGTCTATCCACATATCTCGCATTTGCTTAATTGTGTCTAAACGACTTCAAGTTTCATTTAGTTACTTTATGTAGTTAAAACTATCGAAACGAAAGCTGAAATCTTGATAAGTAACAAGAACAAACCAATTTTCTTTTAATTAATTTCTAAGACTCATTGCGTCTTCCGTCCGTATCAAATTTAATTGAAAAAATCTATCCTTTGGAAAATCATTCAAAATGAATTCAAAGAAATATTTAAATAGACTTAAAAAATATTTAGGGACAAGGATTATTTTACCTAAACATTTAAAGATAATTACAAAATACCTTATTAACCACCTCTATAACTGAGATATATCCTCTATTCTCACCTCTATTAATGGGACCCTCTGTAAATGAGACAGAAATTTATTTGTACCTGGCTAACTGGGAGCCTGGGTAAGTGGAAAACCTCTTTAAGTGAGACAAATTTGCTCGTCCCTTGAGATCGCACTTATCCAGGTTTCACTGTATATATATATATCTTTGACTCAGTGTTTTTCAATCATAGCTACCGTGCGAGATATCCAGGCCAATTCGAACGTACTCGTACACTGATACCAGAATGATATTTGAATCATGTTAAATATTTAGTAATCGTGCCTCTCGTCCGCTACAATACATGTACACGTACAGACAACGAGTGAAATTCACGATAACTAAATTATCATGTTTCCAATATGATTTTTGTACGTTTGAATTGACCTGATCACCTCAGATCAAATCAAGTCAGATCCTGTATAGTACGAAATAAATCTGTCTGCAAAAAGTCGCCAGTCCGCACCCGGCCTTAACCGGCAATCCTCCTCCGATACGTCCATTTCTCACCTGTCGGCTAGCCGCTGCATCTAATTTGACAGGCATTGCACAAACGGCTCCAAGTCGGGTTCATTACGTGAACAAGATTAAGAGGGAAGTGGAAGCACGCGACCGCTTCTCCAGACAAACGTAGCACCCATTTTCCCCGCTGGATATTGACAATTGATGGAAAAGATGTATACATAACGATATGTATATTTATCGTAATAAGCTCATAATGTATGTCCTTATGTATTAATACAAGAGTTAGGGACTTCCAATAATAGATACGATATTTTTTTCGCTCCTTATATGATAAAAATACGAACAAACAAAGGGGCATATGTACCTGTGAACTGTGAATAACTTGCATCGAGAAATCAAATCAATCAATCAATCAACAAAGAAATGCGGGTTAAATACCTATACTAACTGTAAAACATTAGTTACAAATTCAAATGAACGATTATTAAATCACAAATCAACACTTAAAAGTCAATTCCAGCCAACAGGGGTCATCCATTAATTACATCACACTTTTAGGGGGTGGGAGGGGGTCAAGAAAATGTGACATACTGTGATATGGGGGAGGGGGGAGACACAAACTTTGTGACGTCTCTTTAACTTCATCAGTAACCGAAAATTTATTTAAATTATTTTATTCGCTGTACATTTAAAACACAAGTTTTTAAAACGATAATCGTTTTTATTCGTTTAATTTTCTTTCCTAAGCAGTTTTGGGTTATAAAATTACTAATATTTATATCGTCAAAAATATTTTGATAAAATATTAATAATACTTAGGTACTTACTTAATTCGATTTGGCGATTTCGTAGAAAAAATGTGACGTCACACAGGGCCAAATGTGACCAAGTGTAACAAGGAGGGGGGGAGGGGTCAAAAAACCTAGAAATTCGTGTGACGTAATTAATGGATAACCCCACATGAGAAAATAACTCAAAATTTGCAACATATTACTTTGCCACACTTGTGGATAAAATGAATCTTTCTCATTGATTTTTGATCTATAAAGATTAAAGAGGGCCTTTGCAAGCTGGTGTGGTAATAACATATTTTCTATAATGTTAATATCCAGAGAGGAAAATAGAGACTGCGTTTGTATAAAGAGACGATCGTCCACTTTCCTCTTATGTAAGTGAACAAGATTAATAAAGCTCACTGAGACGTTTGACGTTTCAAATTGCGTCAAAATGGTTTGATGGTATTTTAGATCAGGATCTGTAGAAGAGTGTCGTATGCATAATTGTTAGACCGCAGTTTGACTTCTGATCCTTGTAGTAGGGCCCCTAGGCTACAAGAAACCTGATGTTGCCGGGCTGAAAAGTGGTGCCGCTCCCCCTACCACCCCCTTGAAAATCCCCTACAAAATGTTCATAGTCTTGAGCGATTCTAATGGTTTTATTTTATTTTTAATTAATTAATAACTTAATTGTGTTAAAATAAGCTGCTATAACATATACCGTGATATATAGAATAGTTTGTCGGAGCTGTTTTTGACGGCCGAGGCTTTGCGAGGTCATCAAGTAATAAGTTTTAGTAGCAGTTCAACGATGGATTAGTAAAATAATTTTCACACTACCTACAGGGAAGTTTAACCTATATTGGAAATTGGCCTAAGGTCTGTGCCCTCCGGTAGGGTGCCCAGAAAGCTGGCGGCGTTACCGATCTGAACGGCAACGCCAATGCATTGGGCGAGGTAAGCTCCAGCCTTCCGGACACCCGTTGCGTCTACATATTAGGCGCCTGGCCAACTCTTTATAAACGCTGTGCGCGCCTTGACCTCACAGCCCAATCGTCTCCACCGCAAACGGCTCAAACATGCAGCCGGTATCTAGGGCTGCATATTTGCGCCGCTTGAGATGCTCGGCCGCATCGGCAGCGGCGCCAACCCTGGAAGAGGTCCCATGAAGAAGGGACGGCGCGAGCGTATCCACGCACGTGGCGTCCCAGACGAGGGGTCGACCCAGCTTCCAGGGAACCATTGTCATGCCATGGCCTCTTCCCATCATAAATCTCTTGATTAAATACAAAAAATAAATTACATACTTACTTAGGTAGGTACTTAATGTGAGTTTTAGCATCAAAATTATCATGACAATTGACAGTGGTAATAATATTAGTACCACTTCATAAGTAGTGAGATTTCTCTCATAAATTGTGTTTATAATATTATCAGTAAAAAAAGAGCGCTCCACCTATTTTTGACTTTTTTATTATATTACAATAACGTCGTATAAGCAGTATTAGAACAGAAGAAATTATTTGAAAAACTTAAAGAAAAACTTACAAAAAGGTTAACCTGTATGGTCCTTATCATAATTTTGTTACCTGTATAGTTATTCAATAAAAACTAATATCGATTTAACTTCCCTGTAGTGTGTAAATTATTTTACTAGTCCATCTTTAAATGAACTGCTCCTAAAACTTATTACTTGACGACCTCGCTAAGACTCGGCCGTCAAACCAGCTCCGTCAAACTATTCTATATATCACGGTATATGTTATAGCAGCTTATTTTAACACGAATAAGTTATTAAAAATAAATTAAAACCATTAGAATCTTTCAAGACTATGAACATTTTATAGGGGATTTTCAAGGGGGTGGTAGGGGGAGCGGCACCACTTTTCAGCCCGGCAACATCAGGTTTCTTGTAGCCTAGGAGCCCTACTATAAGGATCAGAAGTCAAACTGCGGTCTAACAATTATGCATACGACACTCTTCTAGAGATCCCGATCTATTTGTCTGAGTGGTACTATTACAAACAAATGATTGTCATTTGTCTTTTAGACTACAGAAAGAGGAGGTTCTTAGTACAGTCGCCATCAGATATATCGGAGCGGCCAAGGTGCACACAAATATCTGAGCACACTTCTATTGTCAAGGCGTTCTAGAGTGCTTGTTCAGATAAAGTGAACACCTTGGCCGCTCCGATTTATCTGATGGCGACTGTACACCGGGATTTTTTGTCGACTAGCGACCCGCCCTGGCTTCGCACGGGTTAGACAAAACCTTAACAAATTATGCACTTTGAACCGGCCTCAAGAATCACTCTATTGATGGGTGGAAACCCCATGTATTTGTATAAATACGTTCAGTAGTTTTTGAGCTTATCGCGAACATACTTACATACAAACAGACAGACACGGCGGGGGACTTTGTTTTATAAGATGTAGTGTTTATTGTCTACATTTAGAAAATCTTCAGCCTTATTAAAAAAAATACTTCCCAAGCCCGAGAGAGTGTGAAAAACCTTTAAAATTTTAAAAATGTTCCGAATATTGGTACCTATTGTTACATTGCAGGTATAATCAGGAATGTATGACTGTCAAAGTCGTATATCAAAATAAGACCAAAATCGTAACAAATTGCTAACTCAGAATCCCGCTCCACCAGGTCATTTTATTCATTATAATCATTATACAACGACTATCTCTGGTTTCTCTGATTTATATCGAAGTTCTTTAATTGAATAGTGTGAGAAGTTTCTATTACAGAGTGTAACTATGGGATTTCCTCAGGAAGCCTTCACGTGAAGGATTTATATCACCTTGTTTTCCGAAGACCTCTTTCTATTAAAGATATCCTGTTGGTTATAAAACTGGTGTCCTGTTTTATATTACTGAACACACCTCTAAGTTTCCTGTAAAGATATTAATTTGCGGCTACAATATCACTGTGTTTTAGTGCTTTTTGCGTCTTTAGTGCTTGATTCTTCAAACAAAAACGTCACTTTTGACACTGACATTATCTAATCCATCGTATCTAGCCGTAATATTTGACGTATCTTAAAGTTCGAATCGGTCCGTTAGTGTTCCTTTTGGTAATACAGGATGCTTTGACCACTGACCAAACTTTGAGGGATGAAGTAGGTTATTATACTGGAACAACTTTTACTATGGGCCAACACTGAAATGTTGTGTAATTTAGCAGGGTAGTTGAACTGGTATCGCTAAGTAAAATTGCGTCCGGCCTTGTAATTGAATGTGATCATTTTTCTAACTAGTTTTAGACGTGACATCATACGGATCGTGCTACTGGACGTATTATTATATCACTTTCCCACGAAAGTAATATTGGAAAAAATTGTCACGTGAAACACAGGAGACGGGAAAATTAAAATTGCTGAATTAGTTGCTCATTTTTTTACATTAATACAAGATTTATACACAAGGAGGTCCAGGGGGGGGGGGGGGGCTGTTTTTGGTCCTTAAAGTATTACATCGAGTAATTATATATTCGCTAGGTGCTCGATTGGATAAGCTGCCATCCTTTTCTGGGATTTTCTACGTTAAATCTTATAGAGATAGAGTTCTCTTCTTATAGAGAGTGAGTTCAAACATTAAAATAAATTCTCCAGTAAACTTGGTAGATTTTGAAGTTCTTGTATGGGTCTTTCAACGCAAGCATTATATTTCTTTCACCGTAATTAAAGACATAACTTTCCTTCCCCGTTTCAAAAGTAAATAACATTAGCAAAGATTTTCTTCCCCAAAGTTAATTACATTAGGCAGGTAACTTTCCTGTTACACTACCTTGCTTATTGAATTATCCCTCGTTCTTGCTTGACAGAAGTCGGCTACTGTTTCATCTAGTGTTGGTTAAGTCTCGAGTCCTTTGAGACTCGACTATTTCAGATTCGTATAAAGCTTGACCAGTAATATACAATATAAATAATTTTGTTCCAGTGAAATTTCGCAACATGGTACATAGGTACAAAATAGTTGACGGAGTCTTTATTCGAAGTCTCGTGTCCTTTTGAGTAGCGCTTAAATACTTATAATATGTTTATTTACCAATACCAACAAAATGATAATAAAAACAACATTAAAATAAAACTAAAATTTAACATACTTATCTTAAATTAACTATAGGTAAAAAATGCTCCCCAGGTCACCTTCGTTTGTTATGGTGCCCAGGAGGCTGGCAGCGTTTCCTTTTTGGATGGCCAGGCTTATTCTCTGGCCGAGGTAGCTGCTAGCCCTCTGGTCACCTGTGGTGTCGATGAGACGCTGGGATAAAAGACTTATAATAAAAAACTCGACTAGGGACTTAAAATTCTCGCATTTTTTTAAACTTGGCGTCACGTAAAAATTAGTCGAGTTTATCAAAAGACTAAAAAGACTCGAGTTTACCAACACTAGTTAAATCTACCGCAGGATTGGGCTTCCGATAGTGGATCGTGTTTCATATCTAAGGTTGTGGTTTGTGCATATGTTTGTGGTTTTGGTATGAGTACACACTAAAAGTACAGTCGACGTTAAACTTGTGTGGCTTTCCATCAGAGAAGGCTCCTTATGCACATGAAGAAGGACCCTTTAGATATAGAACGCCACATATATTTACACCTCTTTTGAAATAAGGCGAAAAATCGAGATTTTACCGAGTGATACTGATATTTTTCCATTTGTTCCCATCTAGTTGCTCAATAGGACGGGGACACAGAAGTGTACGCTAAATTTCAATCCTAGAACCGAAACGTATCACTTTCAGCATTACCTCCGATAACATATATTTTTTAGCGCCATCCAGTGAGTTTAAACTAGGTTAAAACTTATCTTAACGCAAACCACAACCAAATCGTTCTAGCCATTTTGAGGATGAATGGGAACATTCAGTAGGTACGAACAAACAAAAAGACATCCCATACATTAGTAAATCGAGCAAGATTTGCTGCCGAGCCGCACTTAACTATTTTTTATCCATACCGGTTACATTTTTACAAAAATCTTTATACCGGTATTTAAATTATGATTAGAAATTAAGATGCTACCATATATTATAAACGGATCAAGTATTTTTAATCTAGTATGTTTCCGAAAGTCGTTATGTTAAGTAATTTCCGAGTAATTAAGCTACTTGTAACTAATGACAACTATTTCTCTAAATTGTTGAAATTATCTTGTTGTGAGATTAATAGAGTACCTAGCGAATGGTTTACTACCGGATTCGTTTCATTTAAAATTCGTTAATGTGGTCAATTTTCGTTAAACTTATCAGAAATTATATAGGTGGGTATACTAATTGACGATACCTACTACCTAATTATTAAGTTTTATTTGTTTACATTATAGTTTAAGTAAGCGTTATTTTCTTCTAACAAACTGAAATTTAAAGAGACTAAAATAAATTTAAATTTTGGAAAAAGTAAGAAAAAATATAACAAACGGTCTTCAGTTGGAAATTGGAAACTAGAAACCCATTCAACTCTTTTCGTCCTGGTGGTCATCAGATGATGATAGATTCTATACCAACCACCTATTTACATACATCCCCTTCAAAATTGCCTAAATTTTTTTCCCTTATTTTAGTCATCATAAGCCATACAATACTGCACGCTTTTATTACTAAAAATAGTATTAATTAATAAAAATTTGTGACACAAAGGGTTAAGACCGCACACCAGTAGGGACCTACTTTAAATACGTTAAAATAACTAATATTTTGGTAAACAATATGATTTTTATAGTTGTTTCTTGACGAACTGCAAAATATTTGGATTATCTTTCAATTTGTGAATTGACTATCGTATCTAAACTAATAGCTTAGCAGAGGCATGCAGAGGCTATGAAACCTATCCATTTATGTTTCATAATGTCAGCAGCATTAGCATTAATCTACGTTATACGCAACTTATGCAAGCTAGTTGCCACGCAGATGCATCTAATAAGCATTCGTATCTATTTTTTTACCCTAATCAATGTGCACCGAGAGGATGTCACAATAAATCTCTATAAATAAAAATATACATATTATCCATAAACGTTTGTCAAATCTCTTTTGTTTGTTTTTAGAGCTAACTCTAACTCTCTCTTGGTCTAAACCAAGATATGGACCTAATGCACTGCGTGTGCTATCAAAATCGTTGCAAACTTTTATTGGTTTCACTCTATCCGGGGTTTTGACTGCAAGACACTTTTTTAATTTGAGACAAGTTAAAATTTTCACAGATGATTGTATTTCTGTTGCCGCTATGACAACAAACACTAAAAACAAAAAACAAAAATATTTAAGGGGGCTCCCATACAACAAACGTGATTGTTTGCCGTTTTTTTCGTAATGCTACTAGGGTTTCTGGTTTCTCGACGTTTTTAATTTCTCGAGGCACGGGAATTCTCGACCAAGATTTCTCGAGTTTCTCGAGTATCTCGAGAAATTTTGAAAGCTCCAAAAAACACCATGTTATTTAATTTGTTTGCTCTTTTACAAATCAGACTCGTAGGAATCGTAGGTGAGATCAATAATCAAACATAATGGTACATTTTTAGTCACCATAAATTGCACTTAATAATCAATAATACAACAACAAAAAAAACTATAGGTGCAGGCGTGCGCACCGACGATGTGTTATGCTATAGTATATTTATTTAGGTATTCAACAAAATGTAAACAAACCACAATGTGGTATTTTATTAGGCAGCAATATTCAAGTCAATAAATTTAACTCGATGTGACAAAACCTACAGAAGGGTTACTACGTAATATTAATTACTCGTACTTACTCAACGTAACAATAAAGCTGCTAATATTTTGCTAATAGGAATATATATCGGGATGATTTGATTTATCAATAGTAATTTAGTTTTGTAATATTTGTTATTACATTTATTACATGGTCCTATAATTCGTTACAATTTTTTTTAAAGCGTTTTTCAATAAAAAGACATCAATGTCATGAATTCATCATGATAGTTCAAGTTTCAAAACATGAAAATCGGTTAAAGCTAGAACGATAGGGGACGGATCAAGGCAGTTCTTTATTTGGTTGGTAATAAATGTTTAAATTTAAATAAATGTTTTAAATGTCCTACCTGAAAATGTAAAAAAAAACATTGTTCATATTAATTTAACTACCTAAAGAAATACATTATAGACACATCATGTGTTATATGCGTGTTTTCTTTTTACTTATCACAAGAGATTTATTTCTCGAGTTCTCGAGGCATTGAATATTTTTTTCCCGTCTCGACTTAGGACGAATTTCTCGAGATTTCTCGCCTCGGGAATTCTCGAGCAGAAACCCTAAATGCTACGGAACTCTTCGTGCACGAGTCCGACTCGCACTTGGCCGGTTTTTAATATAATATGTTTTTAAAACACCCTTCTTTGACTGGTCTAACTACCCCAGTGAGCAAGTCTGCCCCGTCATTTATTTATCTCCTTACCGCGAACTAATCGGCTGGCGATTCACAGAGTAAAAAATTGAGAGTCATTCCATGTAGTCTCCGGTATCTGACCGCGACTAGAAGATAAGGGTAGAGGGATTGCAAAAACGAGCGTTTTGAAAGACCATTTATATGGACTGGAATAGGCTAATGAACACATATCTTAGGAGGTATAAAATTCCTTTTAAATAATAAGTCTTGGGGGCTTAATGATTATTAGAAATTCTACACCAAGTCAGACGACGCGACGGACACACGCTGCTATGTCGTCGCCCAAATCTAATGTTTATAATTTGTGTTTGGTTTTTATTTGTAGTTTTTCTGTTGTTTTCTTGTATTCTTATTTTGTTACTTTCACAGTGCCTTGGTTTTTACTGTAATGCTGTGTCACTTATTTGAGTAATGAATAAATAATTTAGTGTGTAAATTTTTATCCCTACTATCCCTCTATTATAGTATTATAACCGCAAAAGTAGCATTATTTGTTTGTTACCTCCTTACGCTTGAAACGTTGAACCCATTTAGACGAAATTTGCTATGGAGATAGATCGAGGCCAGGATTAGGTACCTACGCATTGTGCAATTTTAAAAGTTCTGCAAAGTCCATGTAGGAATTCTTTGGAACTTGAAGGATTCTATAGGCTACGGTGACCGCTTATAATTAGAATCATTGACTGTATTGCTTGTTCGCCATCGGCGTAGTATAAAAAAAGACTTAAATTTTGCAAATTGGAATTCCAAATAATCTTATTTTGCAGACTTTACCCTAAATTTTACCTTGAAAAGTAAGCAGGTAGAATCTGCTCCATTTGCATTCCTCCCTTGACCTTTAAAGCCTCTAACCGTATCTTTAGATCGGCGCAAATTAATCGAAGCCATTTCCATTAGTGACTCCGTCGACCGCACAAGAACTTTGCTTGTACACAGAAACTGATGAGCAGTAAGCCAACTTTATAGCAAACTAAAGGACCTACTCAAAGATGTCCTTCTGTTCTGCAGGAAAACAAGAATAGTATGGGAATGCCGCCGGGACAGTAACCTGCAGCTCCAACTCCAGGGAACAGGGCTGAATGAACGCGACACGCGATCGACAGACCGCCTGCTTCCGGCCGGGCGTCCCTACACTACATCTACATCTACAAACCAACTTTATGTAACGAACTAGAGACTGTCCAATCTAACGCTGCTCCAACTACGAGTACTTATGTACGCCAACGACCCAACAAGATGGACAGTATATTTATAGATCGACATTTGTTCCTAATATGCCCCCTTCACCCCAGTTATAATAAAGAAGAAGAAGTTCTTCTTTTTTTTATATTTAAGAGCTGTCGGTGAAACAATCTCCAACTCGTCCGGTCCTCTGCTAACTCCTTAACCTTCTGATATGACACGACCTGAACCTTTTATTTGGTTGAAATAATTTATGTTCAATCTTCCTCTTCTTCTATTTCCTTCTATGATATTTTTAAGTAACAGAACAGTTAGGTAGAATAACATTAACTGTAAAAAGGAAAAATAATTATGGCACCATTGTAGGTACGTAGGTACTTACCGTAGGTGCTGAAAGAGTTAAAATACAAATCCAAGGATCATCGCTTCTGTAAAACAAACCCTTTACAGAAAATCGTGCCTCTAAATCTACTAATCCGTATCGCTGTCAAAATTGCACAAATAAATGTAACAAATAGTCAGTAACCCTGATAAATTGTAAAAATTATGACAATAGTGATAAAGTGCGACTAACGTGATAATTGCGAACGATGTATCTAAAACCTCGTGAAAGTAAGCTGACGCTCCGTTGATTGTTTAAGGAATGGCAGCTACCCAAACAAGTATTTTCCCCGCTTGAGATTTTGTAAAAAATGTGTGTAGTTGTGTTACTGCTTTAGTATTTACACACATTGTGGCTTATCGCTCTTAGTGCACATTATAGCTGTTTAAGTTAATTACGAAGATATCTTGACGGTGTGCCCGCTAGTAAATGGCCTCTCGTTTCTGCCGACATGCCATAAAGTTTTAAATGGCATAAGACTTTTAACGCCATTTTTGATTACACATTGATTACCAAATGATACAAATACGAAATTTTGTGAGACTTTTTTTACGTTTTATCCAGCAGCTATAAAAAAATATATTAATATGCTTATTATGCTGTAAGGCTAAGATGGTTGGCTCTTTATCATTAGTGTCACCATGCCTGTCACGTTCTAACAAATATGTAAGTGCGAAAGTGACGCATGGCATGACATGACAGGTTGTAAAAATGCGACCATGATACCGCTTCAGAACGCTGAACCAGTTACATAGGTAGATAAAAGAGTGCCCAAGTAAACTATAGTTGGTCAAACCAAATTAGTCAGTAAATAAGAAAAAAAAACTATACTCATCCTTTTCTTTTGGGTGCAAGTACTAGTGTAAGACAAATTTAGTAAGTACCTGAGTCTACACGCCACATTTGTTAGATTTTTATTAATCAACAGTTAAAGATATATTTAATTTAAAAATACATAATATACTGTTTATACTATTAAATAATATACAAATCCGTTTAAATATCAGCCGGCTATATGTCGTGTGTCGGGTTAAGCGCAGACTTAATTGGCGGAGGCGGAGAGATATGAGCAAGGTCACAGGGCTGCAACAGAACTTGTAAAACTTTCCTAGGAAATTAACGGCCCAATTCGAATAATGCTTATAAGATGTCACAGCGATACGATATCGATTTGTCAATGTCAAAAGTGACATTTCTTCAAACAAAATCGGTATCGTGTCGCTGTGACATTTTATAACATACTGAATAGGACTGTAAGTGTACCAAGTTAACTTTAGACATCATGATGGCATTCTCTTGACACTAAAAAGTGTTTTCTTAATGTAAGTCTAAGGAGTATGGTTGTCTGGAAGAGATCGCTTTTTAGCGATAAGACCGCCTGTTATTTACCTCTACTCGGGTGTGCTGTGTGCAATAAAGAGTATTTGTGTTGGATTGTATTGTGTAAGTCTAGATGACGAGATTTGTACTTAGAGTTAGTCCTAGATAACTCTGCAATGATTTTCACAGCCCAAGTAGTGCAAGTGTTATTTAGACGCCATAATTTCATAGAAGTTTGACGTTTAAAATAACACTTGCACAGTCTGGGCAAAATCGCTGCAGACTTATCTTGGTCTAACTCTAACAATCCACTAAACTGAAAATCGTAGTTCAAGGCCAAAAAAAGTAAGACAATGTTGCCACTGCAATAAATTGTTTGTAAAATAGTTAATTCCTATTTTATAAATAAACACGCTAAGATATTTATTTATTGGTAATTATACTCCTACAGTACTTTTATTTACTTATGTTTACATAAATACAAGACGCACTAGTAAAAAGTGGCAACATCTTACTTTTTTTTTGGTCTTGAACTACAATTTTTAGTTTAGGTTATTCCTTTTCTTTTTCTTATCGCGCTATAATAAGGGACAGCCCTGGCAGGTGAAGCGAAGGTGCGCCTGCACAGCGCGAGGCGTGCGCGCAGGCCGCTTTTAGTGCACGTTAAATTGGAGATCCTTAAGAAGGGTAACTAATAATTTTTAGGAGCAATTAATGTTTAAATTTTTGGGTTGGTCCCATAGTAAAAGTTGCTCTGTGTAATCCTAAAACCTCCCTGACAAAATGAATGTAGTTATTTTTAAACAATACTCCTGCAAAATAGGTAGGTAATTTTCGTAAGAACCTAACTCATGTAATCGTATTGCGCTTGCCCACCCATAAGGCGTTGCGCCCGCGCAGGATGCAGGCTAATTGCACAACTCGCGAACCACTCTTAATCTCGGTCTCGTGATTACGCTCAACTCTCAAGTTTGCGCTCTGTGGTTCGGTTCAGGGGGCTATTCATAAATTACGTCAATTCAAATGGGGGGGGGGTCTGGACATCGGATGATGGTAGCATGACGTAAGAGGAAACGGGGTCATTCGAATCATAAATTTAAGGGGGGGGTCAAAAATCGACAAAAATAGATGACGTAATTTATGAAACGCCCCCAAGTAGGAAGGTACTCAAGGTACCAGACGAGTTCATATGTGGAATAAGATTGAAACAAGTTTGGATCTTTCAGTTTGGTTGAATGGAAAATATTTAGAAGTGGAAAAACATTTTCTCTTTTTGTATAGGCGAGTACTACTACTGTACGTACTTTCCTCTTAAGTCAGTTTTCCTGATATTTCGTAACTATGTAGGTAGGTACATAATTTCCAACAAACTTGTTGGCAACAGCCCCCCGGTCTGAAGTTCGAACCCGCGACCGTTTTTGACTCTATTACTCTACTTCGTAGTTACCTACCGCTACGCTTATAGCTGAACATGTAGGCACAAAACACATACCAGCACGTAATAATCTAATTTCCCTTGATACCATCAGCTAACCATACAGTCCATACATCTCCCAACTGACCCGTGTGAACTTGCTCCACGCGAAAATTACCCGTGAGTTAAATATGGCCGACCGCGAACTACCATGTATTTGCTAATTATAATGTTTATAAGTTTGCGTGTTCTGGTAAATGTATTGTTGAAGTAGTTAGCTATCATTAAAAAAAATTTTTTTTGGGATAATCAGAAACCCGGCCAGGAACTAACTAACTCCTGACTAAGTTTGGGAGACATTAAAGATCAATGATTTTAGTACAAAATTAGGGCAAAATCAAGCTGATTGAGTTAAATGGCTAACAGAACTGTCTCATTTCAGCATCTATAATATTCAAACAGAGCTTACATTGTTGCCTTAACTTTCCTTCACTCTTTCCTGACGTGTATAAACGTCTATAAATCGTGACCGACGTTCCGTAATTCATCCGTCATACAATCAGGCTAATGCAATCACTCTAATTGTGCCGTTTATGCACTTTGCACGTTACAAGGGAGTAACCGACACAGACTACGTAGGGGATAATACCTTAAAGAACGAGGTACCTGCAGGGATTGTTATTTGTAGAGTCTGGCTACTGAAATTTTACCTAAATTATTGGCGGGAAATTCAAAAAATCTTGGGCTGGTCACACTTTGTGTAGTAGGAATTATAGTTTTGATACTAGACAATATCTTTGATATTCTGTGCACAAATAAGGTACCTAAGGAAATAAGCTAAATAAACGTTTAAGTGCACTCAAAGTCAGCTCACATAATTTCTACCACTATTTAAAGTACAGTCAACGACAAACACACATGTTTACGTTCCAATATTTAGATTTTATAGATATTTTTCAGAACTTTTAATTTATCCGTTTCTTTATACACTTGTCCTATTTATGAGATTCAGGCATTAATAAATTCACGTACTTAGTCAAAGTAATCGGCAAATGTTAGAACTAGTACTTAAAGTATCAAAATATTTATAGAGCACCAACCTCGTATTTTGTTTACATTTGGTTAGAAGTTGTAAACATTGCACTTTTTCATTATACAACGCTACACGTCGACTTCGCACATTGTCGTAATTATTTACGAGCTTAAATAATAGTTTGTGAACCTCACTCAGCATAGAAATTATTAATATTATTTAAAATAAACCCCATAAAAACCGCAAACAATTTGAATGAATGACATAAATCGACAACTGACTTTTAGCTTTTTTTCAAATCATAGACAATTGGTGATACAACAACGAAATATCTGTCAACAATTTTTGGCTAGCCAGACTCTATACTTATCAAGTACATTATAATATAGGTATTTTTATTTATGTATAGGTATTTGTATTAGTTAGGGCGATTTTCCATTATTTATTTATTTATTTATTACTCAAATAAGTGACACAGCATTACAGTAAAAACTAAGGCATCGTGAAACTACAAAATAAGAATACAAGAAAACAACGAAAAAACTACAAATAAAAACCAAAGACAAATTAAACATTAGATTTGGGCAATGTCCGCTTTTCGACGACTGACGCCTATTTTGCGTCCCCTGTCACGCAGACTGTCAGTCAGACAGTCCTACCCAACCAAGGAATCCTATCAAACCTTTGATGTTGCGCTAGAATTACATTTCTATATTAGGTATATTGGCATAAAGTACCTACAATTGAACTGCTACTTACTAAGAGATGGCGTTTGCGTGCAGCGCGCGTTCCCATGCGCCGGCGCACGACCGGCTGATTACGCGAGGATTAACTGTAGCATAAGTAGAGATTAACTAGCAGGTTTATTATTGTTTTTTTTTGTTCTCAATATACGTAGGTATGTAAGTATATGCTACCAAATGTCACCTACCGAGAGTTTCAGGTAGGCATAAACAATGAAATTGGTATACAAATAGTTTAAAACCCTCCGGAGCTTCTAAAGTAAACGGGTGCAATGCAACTTCTTATGTACAGTCACCTGCAATAATATGTTACTAAATGAAGGCCGCAAAAATATCTGACACGATCTTATTTGTAGAGCCATATGAGCTTGTCACATATTTTTGCGGCCTTCGAAGAGTAACATACTATTGCAGGTGACTGTACCTACTTTGTTAAATTTTATCTCTTTCTAACAAACAGAAATATAAAAATGACGGATCGGGACAAACGATTTGATAAATGTTTATGAATAACATAAAAAAAATTGATTGCATCGATCGGTCCCACTCTCACACTAACCATCGGAAACCATCACTTAGTTGATAAACAATTAAACGGTATCCCGTTACGCATCGTGTTCGATGCGCCAGCAATTGACACATTTAGGAGTCAGAATTAAGGTACCGTTCGGATTCAGACTATGCCAGTATTACTGCAGCAGTAATGCAGGCAACAGTAATGCTGTCTAGGTACACATATACACACATCTGCAAAAGTTCATACATACCTACTTTATTTTAATTTTTAACAAGCAGAAACGTCTGCGAACGATGCTATTAAGCTTAGAATAAATTTAAAAGTGGAAAATTACTGTCTTGGGTGAGACTTGAACTCACGGCCTCTGGATCGATACTCTATACTTTTTCCACTTTTAAATTTATTCTAAGCTTAATGCCCACTTTATGTATGAAATTACCACCTTGATGAATGAAAGGTACCCAACCTTTGCACTTTTGCAGCTAGCTCTACTTAGATAGATGTATAAAATGCGACCCGTACATATCTGTGAAATGTTCAATTCCAGATTTTTTCCAAATACACATTTTGTCTTAAACGATAGCAAAATAATTGTAATTTTATTTTTTATTTTTTTCATTTTTAATATGGTTGGCGGCCCGCTGGCAAGTAACCCTGGTGTGCAAAAAACGATTAATACCATATTCTTAAATCAACCAAGTTCAGAAAACCTTTAAATTACACTTCATCAAAAAAATGAACTGTACAAGACCATGGCTACAATTTGGGGTAATTATCGAATTACACTTAATTAGGGGCAGGGATAAGGAGCCCATCATCGAAACTGGTTACAGGAAATAGTGATTTACTCGTATAAGTATTTAATCTCCTACATGCCAATCAGGTAATGATTCTACACAGGATGCCGATGGCCGAAGTTGAAAAAATTTTGTCGAAAACCAGAAAACCGGTGTAGGTACATAAAATACCTAAATTAGCATGCAACCGCGACGAACGATAAAATAAAACAGTGTCATTCATCTACTCAAAGCATTTCTTTTTTTTAATATTACATCCCAAGTGAATCAATCGACTTATTTTAATATGTATGCATACGTAAATAATGTAATCTGATTTTATTTGTATATTAAATGGAAAACCAGTTGAACCACTAATGCGTTTGTTTAAAATATGGCCAGTAACAAAGAAGAAGTTATAAGGCTATGTTAAGCTTCGGTAATAATTTAATTCCCATTTGATTACCTATTTACCATATCCCAAACGGCAGGGAATCGATTTGTTTTAATAGATATGCTAAGTTAAGCTTTGGTGTGCATTTAGCGCCTGCTTGACATGTATGCATATAATGTTTTTAAAGAGATAGAGCTATTTTATTTCATCAGGCGCTTTTATTCGTTATTTTCGTTATTATTACCCAACTAACCATATTATTGTACGTTTATATTACAGTAATATTTTCGCTATTTAAGTAGGTAGTTGATTATTAAACAACCAACAATATATTTAATAGCCGGATCTACCTTTTTGTTTTGTTAAAGAACAAGAAATTCGCGATGTTGAAGACGTAAACTAGCTAATCACATGTTTAAGTAAAAATGTATATTAATAATTATTTAAATTGTTTACATGACATTAACAGAGTTTAAATAGGTACAAATATGTTATTATTTATTAAGAGGAGCTCAGTTAAATTGAATGTTAGCATAAAAAACCTTACATTAAACGCAACTGGCACACTTGTTTATTCAATGAAAAATGCTAAATCATGGAAAAAATAATGATGCACCCATGCACCTGACATAAGCCTTGAAAAGCACATCCTTTCATTACTATAGATACTGAGGCAACCTGGTCATTACTTACTGTACATACATACATAATTATATATTTGCATTCTTAAACGGGCATTTTTTCTTGTCACGTGTAGTTTATGTAACATATCTATACCTCGAGATAGTCTCTAAGCTAATTAACTTTGCACAAACTAGAATAGAAATAGAAAAACCGGACAAGTGCGAGTCGGACTCGCGCACGAAGGGTTCCGTACCACTACGCAAAAACCGGCAAAAAATCACGTTTGTTGTATGGAAGCCCCACTTAAATACTTATTTTATTCTTGTTTTACAGTATTCGTTGTTATAGTTTCCTCTATAACTAGAAATACATCATCTATGAAAATTGTAACTGTCTAGCTATCACGGTTCATGAGATACAACCTGGTGACCGGCAGATGAACAGACAGTCGGACAGTGGAGTTTTAGTAATAGGGTCCCGTTTTCATCCTTTGGGTACGGAACCCTAAAAATAATTGCTTCACGTAAAAAATGTTGTTGAAAAGTTATAATTGCTACTTTGTAGAGTTTCATTGTTTTTGCTCGTATAGTACCTACATACAATATTTTTTAATCAAAAAACATCTCGCCTTCTACTTTGATGCTTAGCATGTGTTTTGCACTTTGTTAAACACACTTAAGACCGCGCCCCTTGTGAGCACAAGTAATAGCACACATTATGGTGGCGTTGGGCCGTAGTCGGGTGACCACAAAACAGCAAAGGATAGAATCGGACCAAGCCTAATCTCCATGGCATTTGCAATGACAAAGTGTGCCACTGTCATTGGCAGTTCAAATTTATATCAAAGTATGACTTTTTTTGACATTGTGTTCTGTCCAAATCGGTGCAAAATTAGCTTAGATGGACTAGCTTTGAGAATATTTTTTGTTAGACGAAAAATTGTGCCTAATATTATAATTTCTCTATCAGAGATATTAAAATTTGCTGCTCTTGTAATTGTTGATTTTAGGTTTATTGTACAACATACAAAAAAAATACAAATAGCGTAAATCGTTCTCCCTTTCTTTCGACATACCTATTACACGTCGAGACGATACATCTGTGGAACGACTTGTAGTGCATGGAAAAGTCGAAGGCACAAGGCGCGGTAGGAGGATGTACAAGAAGGGGTGGTACGGGAGGAATGGCGACGGATTGTGAAGCTTGCCACCGGCCCTGATATGACGACCATGACCACTCTGACAAGAGTGTGACGACAAAAAAGAAAGAAGAGCGGACTTAATTCTTTTCCATTCAACACACGGCCAGAGACAAAAAAAATGTGCAAGGGGAAAACCAAGAAAAATTTGTCTCATTTTTTTTTACTTTTTGGCCAACCTACCTCACCAGTTACCACACGTATATATTCATTGATCTCCACAGAAACCTCACAACCAATCATGTCGCACATAACCCGGCTGGTGCTATCTCTGGCGGCGGTTGCGCTTGCGCAGGCCACCGTCGAGGTGATGAAGGACGTCACCCTTGGCTTCGGAGAGGCGCTCAAGCAGTGCAGAGACAGTGTAAGTCATCGCCATCAGATATATCGGAGCGGCCGAGGTGGTAAAAAATAACTGAACACTACTCTAACGCCTTGAGCGCTTTGGCCACTCCGATATAAATATGATAGCGATATTGATAAACGCCATGCGAAAAAAAAAATGCAGTTGCTACGAAAAGTCAGGTCACTATTTCCACAAATTAATTCAGTTTCCATTAGTTCTCTATCATCGATTTTCTTCTTGGCTAGGCCCCAAGGAGACGCAAACAATGATAATGATCTTCCGGGGATCCTTTTAATTTACCGAAACTTTTTTGACTAAATTTCGTTTCCCAACCAAATTTTACCAACTGCACGTTTATCAACTCAATCTTTCCCATATAAACATTTGACAAACTTAAAATCCGACAAATGATCTTTTCCCAAACTGTTACTTTACAACTTTTATAAGACCAACTATTTTTTTTCCCAATGTTTTACTTAGTTTTTATATTTTTACATACATAGGTTCGTTAGTTACCTTGTATTCCTCAGAGCAGAAAATAGAAGTTTGAAAATTATAAAGCACGTTTTGTTTTGGTTTTTGTATTCTTTCGTAAGTACTAATTTAGAATAATTATAATTTGTTCAAATAAAAATTGGCCATTTCTTTTTTTGATAACTAATACATTTGTCATGTTTTGTTATGGTTTTTGTATTCTTTGGCAACTAATAATTTCGAGTAATTAAAATTTGCTAAAATAAATGTTGCCGAAGTAAGGCAATGTGAAAATATTTTTTTGCATATCGTTCTCTTGGAATATATTTATATGCGACTTGTTTAGTTGGGAAATGATTAGTTGGCTTCTATATTTTTGGGATATGAAAATCTGGCAAAAAAAAATCGGTAATCCATAAGTAACGGGAACGGGTTACTTATGGATTACCGAATTTTTTTTATTCCTTCGTTGTTCTTAGGTTGGCCATTATCAGGGTTCTGAATCGTTACTCTTCGCTTTTCGAAGGGTTCTTTTAAGGCTTTGCGTTTGACAGACAGTCGCTTTTGAATGGTTTGAATGGTTGGTCGGCGAGGTTATGATAATCATCCGAAAAGAAATTTGCAGATGATATTTAGGAGTGAAATTCACTTCCAGCAAATCTGTTCCTTCTTTCTCTTTCTTCTTTCTCAATCTTTTTAAATCGAGAGTGAATAGATATCTTTTAGGTAAGCATGTTCGGCACTTACCATCAGGTGAAAATTTTCTTTTATTCACTATTTTGTCCACAGTCCGGCCTGACAGAAGAGAAGATGGAGGAGTTCTTCCACTTCTGGCGCGACGATTTCAAGTTCGAGCACCGCGAGCTGGGCTGCGCCATCCAGTGCATGTCCAGACACTTCAACCTGCTCACCGACGGAGAGAGGATGCATCATGAGAACACGGACAAGTTCATCAAGTCCTTCCCTAACGGTAAGACCGCACACTGGCGTCTTTTGAGCATAGCAGCTGAATAAATGTATATGGCTGCGCCGTTTAGAATAATTTGGAAAATGCTGGACTGCGCCATCCAGTGCATGTCCAGGCTAGGGAATCCTCCCGGTACTGAGTTTGTATGGCGAGAACCGGGAATTCCCGGTTCCGGTACTGTATTTGTAAAGAAAGCCAGTACCGGGAGCATTCCCTAGACTCGAGGCACTTCAACCTGCTCACCGATGGAGAGAGGGTGCATCATGAAAACACAGAAAAATTCATCAAGTCCTTCCCTAACAGTAAGACCGGAGATTGGCGTCTTTTGAGCATAGCAGCTGAATAAATGTATGGCTGCGCCGTTTAGAATAATTTAGAAATCAGTTGTGTATTTAAGTAACGAAATAATTAACAAAGAACGAAAAAATACCGTTGCGTGCCTTAAAGCTGAATAAATGTATGGCTCCGCCCTAACTATAGAACAATTTAGAAAATTAAAATGACAAACTTAAACATTTTTTTTAAATAGGGCTAGTTAAAAATAAATAATATTTTAACAAGCAGAAACGTCTGTAAACGATGCTATTCAGCTTTGAATAAAATCAAAATTGGAAAAATTACTGCCTTGGGTGAGACTTCAAGTCAGTTCTGAGGCCGTGAGTTCAAGTCTCACCCAAGACAGTATTTTTTCCACTTTTAAATGTATGCTAAGCTTAGTTAAATAAAAGCTTGTAAAAATGGTACGAATACGCTTAGCCCGCGCTTGATCAATCAACAATACGAAATTTTTCATTTATTCAAAATAAATAAATAAAAAATTAAAATATTTTAAAGAATAAGAATAATGACAAAAAATTTACAGAAAGTGCAATCCATAAATACTATTAAATACCTTAATAGAGTCTATAGGATAAGGGTAGTATAATAGTGTTAAAAACTTATTTCCTTCTCTCTAAAACGCCTAACTACTACTAGATTTCTTTGGGCCACTTGCGCGATCCAGGATTAGCTCTGGGTTAATCGGTTAAACCCGGAGTTAACAGTACAATTTAACCCTGTGTTAACGGTAAAGTCAGAGGTAGTTGGCCAACCCTGGATCGCGCAAGTGGCCCTTACCGAAGCCAAAAAGAATAGATAGTATAGAGGGGTCCTGTCATAGTAAATTTTGTAGTCACAGTAAATTTACTGCCATCTATCGACAGACGACTAAAACTCAAAATGAAAACGTATAAAATAATCAAAAAATATATATATGTGGATAAATGTTTTTATTACTTTTATATCATTTTGATCCACGTTCATTCACTGATATCTTTGTTAAAATTGTTAAATATGAAACGGTGTCGTCACGACATCTAGCCGAGAATAGGCTAAAGGTGTGTGCGGCATCTATTCGAGAATGACTTTTTCTTGATTTCCGAGGCACGTTTTTTCCTTAGACTTTATTCGTCTTATACGAAGTTACATATGTCTTTGCCGAAGCTAACATTTAGGTAATATCGACAGGTGAGGTGTTATCCAAACAAATGGTAGCCCTTATCCACTCCTGCGAGCAGAAGTTTGACGACATGGAGGACCACTGCTGGCGAATCCTGCGCATCGCAGAGTGCTTCAAGAGCGGCTGCCAGGAGCGAGGCATAGCGCCCTCTATGGAGATGATGATGGCTGAGTTTATCATGGAGTCCGAGTCTTAAGTTTTTTTGAACATTAGAGGATCAGAGGACAGTTGTCGACAAATATCAAAGTAATATTTTCTTCGGTTACCGTAAAACCTCCCAACTATATCCAATACTGCAACTATGGTCCACGAGTTCAAAAGGAAATTAAGTAACAATACCAATGTTCCCTTTGATTTATATTTTCTTCCATATATAAACATACCTTGTCTTAGAACTACAAAAATACAGTAAAAGACACACCTGTCCGAAAAATTTACAGTTATTTTGAACCATAGTTGGGAGCTTTGGACTAAGTATAGTTGGGAGGTTTTACGGTACCGCGAGAGTTACTCATGAAATACAACTGTTTTAACGTGTTATGTATGTATAGAGTATAATAAATTTAAAATACGTCCCGGCATTTAGACCCTTTACAGCGGTCGTGGGCAACGGGAGACTGTAAACAAATATATTTGAAATGTAAAACAGTTTTATTTCCTGCTGAAGTTCTGCTAAAGTTTTGTTTTTATCTAAGATACTAAAATGGCGGTTCGATTGCCCAATCCAAGTTTTACACAGTCATCCTGCTTTTGTGCACATTTTGTACTAAAATGACTTAAATATGGGTCGCACAAAATGGGACGATCAACGTTTTTAGTATTTTGGAATACAAACAAACTTTAGTGCCGTTTTAACTTTGTCAAAATGATTGTATTAAATTATGATGATTTTAAATGTTTGATATTCGTCGACCGAATCGGAATAGCCATTTCATTATTTTGATATTCAATTTAAATTAGGACAAAATTAAAATTAACATAAACGAAATCATTATCCGGTGTAAAATATTGTTACATAAAAGAAAGATAGTAATCAACTTATCAAACATAAATTTATTTAAAGAAAAAGCGATTGCGAAGGGTTTTATTCACGACAATGCTTAGCCTAATGGAGAATGATCAAAGAAATATACCTCTACCTGTTTTTAGGTATTAATTTCTTATTTAATGTATTTTGCAAGAGGCAATGCTACTAGTTTTAATCGTATTTTAAATAGTATTAGGCATGTGAGCAATACTATTATAATATTTTACAATTATTAGCGTTAATTTATTTTAAACAATAAAGCGTATTTTTCTGCGCAATGACACGGCTATGACTTGGTAATGTTAGATTTAAGTTATCTATTGAGATATAGATACAATTAAAAGTATTTATAATTAATGTTCATTGTTGTTTCATTCTACTGATTTACAAATAAATAATTTTTAAATTATCGCGGGGGCTTATATTATGTTTTATAACTTTTTGATTATGTTCGATGTAGGTACCTCCAATTACTTTATTTGGAATTTAATTACTTTAGATTTTTATGCCCGATTTTTTTTATTCAAAATAAATATTAAACGATAAGTACCTTCCGAATTTCAAAATCAATAAATAATTAATAATAATGAAATATGTACCTATATATATATGTATTACAAAATTTTTAAGTACAAAAATGGCCAAAATGAATTTTTGTTTCACTTAGGCAAAAATATAAACAACAATTATTTTTATATTTATTCAGGATTAGTTTTTATTTTTTCTTACATACAGATTTTTTAGATTTTGATAAATTTCTGACAATATAGTAGATTGTACAACAAAGGCATAAAGTGACCCATTTTTACCCGAGGCAATTTTTTGTACACTCTGCTTTTCACTTCGATTGCGAGGAAAATAAGTAATTATATTTTTCACGGCAATTTACACCACGAAATTATCGTAAAGCGAAAGAACATAATACATAACCAATTCCCGCGAACTACATTTTTAATTCTTTTTTTAATTTTCATCATGTGATCAGAGTTTCAGACGCTTGGTTATCTGCCAAGTCAAACATTTCGGAGCATTTTTGAACGATATTCGACTCCTATTTTATGTGATTTACTAAATTTAATGACAGTAAATACGGATTTATAATAAATTGTAGCAAAAATAAAATAATATAACAAGTTTTGTCATCTACACAATTTTATTGCTCAGTAAAATTGTGCAATATGTTTTAACTCTGTTTGGCTGTTGAGACCGATCACCTTAGTAGTCTTACAAGAAAATTTTACTTTTATGCATTAGAGCAAAAAATGCGATTTTATGTCGTCTACGCACGACATAAAGGTGCAATTTTGAGCATGAGAAGTGAAAAAGGATTTTTATATTTTTTATTCTATGATAAAGACGTAATCTGAGTTCAACCATCAATTTCGTGAGCAGATTTCGTAGGGGATGTAGCTCAGTGGTAGAGCGTTCGCTTTGCATGTGAAAGGCCCCGGGTTCGATCCCCGGCATCTCCAACTTTTGCATCTTGTCTTTTTATTATTTATGTAATATTTAATTTGCATGATCAAATTAGACTTTAGCAATATTATTTATTTACGATTTATTTATCGCCTTATTATAGAAATTATTTTAACTAACAAAGAAATAAAATTTTGAATAGAAAGGTGCCTAAATAAAAAAATGTAAAAAGTATATAAGCCTGCTGAATTTAATATTAAAAATATATAAGTAAAACTAAAAGGAAAAAAATATAATCATCTTAGTCATAAATTTAAATAAACAATTATTAGAAAATACTGAAACTTGATGAACATTAAAATAAATTAAAAATATTATATGAAAATTAAAAAGCAAAAAGAATTGTACTTTGACCCCGACGTGATTTGAACACGCAACCTTCTGATCTGGAGTCAGACGCGCTACCGTTGCGCCACGGAGTCGATGCGTGCTTGGTTGAATTTAGTTATCAGTTTAATAGACTTGTACACTAGCGCCCCTAGTGGAGATTTGGTTAGTTAAATGTAATGTAAGGCAATTCAGACAAATTCACATTTACCAATATATTATAATTTTTTTTTTCACCTTAATGTCCTAAGTAAATTATAATTATAAATATTTAATTTAAATTACAGTAGGTAGTAATTTTTTAACGATTTACATATACTATTCTTTCTTAATAATGTAAAAAATAAGTTTCATGTGTTTGTTTTTATTTTCTAATATTAATTGTGTAATATTTTAATATTTGGTTGCATTGAAATTTTATTTCTATTAATTATAATAATATGTTGGTCCTAAATGTGTCATAAATGTCATTTCATAAATAATAATAAATAAATACATATTATAGGACATTCTTACACAGATTGACTAAGTCCCACAGTAAGCTCAAGAAGGCAATGAATATATAATATTTATGAATGTAACCTACTTAAATCATTTTATAGCGCCAGCGGTAAGAAGATAACATAGGTACTAAGAAATACCTAATATTATAATAAGTATGGGCGTTATACTCATTATAGGATATGTTTCCAAGTATTTTGTTTACCTTATTGTGGCTGCACGTTGTAATTCCTTGCCATAACAGATGTTACGACAATGGTCATTCATGCTCGTAGTGACGCACGCCGTTTGTTCATTTATTTGAGGAAGATATGGACATAGGTGAGTATGTGCAGTCGACGTCAAAGATATGTTTACATTTTTCGCCTTATTACAAAGACATAAGGTGTAAAAGTGTAAACATATCTTTGACGTCGACCGTACAGTACTGTCGACGTCAAAGATGAAAGGGTACTTCGCTATAACCGCGAAAATCAAAGTTCGCAAATTGCGGGCATTTTTCTCTGTCACTCTAATTACGCCTGCATTGGAGTAAAAGAGAAAGATCCCCGCAATTTGCGAATTTCTGTTTTTGCGGTAGCCGCTCAGTACCGTCGTAGTTCAGTACTGTTCCCCTACTGTAAATTTCATTCGATAGCGTGACGTGACGTACACGTTTGCGAAGTGTCATTTTGTATGGGATTTTGAGTTTCCAAAACGTCCCGCTAGGTGCGCTGTTCAAAATCCCATACAAAAATAGAAATAACGCAAACGAGAACGCTTGTTACGCTATCGAATTAAATTTACTTAATCTTAACTTGGCGTAGGTATGTATCTTTTTTTAATTATGGCCTAAAAAAGACAAAGAGGACCCAAGAACCATCAGCCAAAAAGATTTGGCTCTTTCTTACATACATAAAAAATGTGCGTTTAGTATTTACACGACAGCGAAATACATTCATTTATAAAATAATTAATAAACATAACCACAAACATAAACAATAAACATAAACATATATAATTAATAAACATAAACATATGGTTTGCTGAAAATTATCAAATATATTATGATCACACGCCATATTGCGGGATTTCGTTGGAACTAAATTTTTCATACTAAACTGAACTGTCATCACATACAAAAGAATAACAGCGCCCTCTTGACAATGATCATATATTTCTGGTCGGGCTTTATAGTTTGTAGGTTTCTAATAGAGCCCGACGGCTAATCCTATTGTTCATTGTTAATTAAAACCGCACGTGCTACTTACCTGCAAAAAAGGATCTTAGTTATTCTATTTGGCACCTGAGCGCGGGCTAGTCCAACGCTCAAAAAACCAGTGTAGATGCGCTCTCCGATAACGCGCTTTTGTTACGCATCTCGATGACACATTTTAGACTGGTTCTGTAGAATCTGTAGCGTTCGACTCGCCTGCACTCAGTAACCGAAGTACGTATTTTTTATGCAGGTGGTTGTGGCACGTGGCACGAGCGGTTTTATTTAACAATAGACGATAGGATTAGCCGTCAGGCTTTCTTAGAAACCTACAAACTATACAAACAGCAGTGATTGAAACATCCATGTCGTCTGAATTTCATTGTTCACGTTTATTATATAATTCGTTACGGAGCGCAAAACAGCGTTGTTATATTAAATTAATACATAAAATAAATTATGATAGCATGTTTTATTAATGTAAGAAAATTAAGTAATGGTGTAAAAAATATCAAGGATTGGGTTATTAAATTCAGTCATTATTTATTATTTTACAAAAAGCAACTACCTATTTAGTGGCACAGTGATACGCAAACCGTATATTTTATGTATTATGAGTATGTATGAAAAATAAATTAAGTTAATATAAAATAATGTAAAACGTGAATTTTAACAGTATTTTAAAACGACGGAAAGTGTGATATTTATAAATTAAAACTGCTTTTTCTGAGTCTTCAATCGAAAATGGAGTTTTTCGTACTTCTACTGCTTCTAGCCATGTCTACTGCAATACCTTTACGCTCATTGGCTAAAGACCAAGAAAATCCCAATACTTCCACCATCTCAAATCCCAATGCGAAAGAACTGCGTCCCAGCATCTCCACCATCTCAGATCCCAATATGATGCTGCGTTCAATCTTCACATACCCTCACCCTGGATACTGGCGGCCGCTAACTCCTGCGCAGCTAAAGGAACACGAATACGAGCATCACCTACTGCCGCCTATGATGTACACGGTCAAGGAACAACACCCTTATAACCAAGGACATTATCCTGTCAACTGTTATTTTACGCAATCAGGGACGAATATAGTGAAGATATGTGCATAAATATTAAAATATTAATACATCAAATAATAAATATGTAATATAAATCGAATTTAAACTGTTGTGAGACATACTAACATTGAATAATTTTGCAGTTTAGACTCACTTGTTTTAAGTCACTCGCGCGACATGTTTAGTGTTGTTAGTGCTCGAGAAAGGAGAAATATATCGCACGAATGACTTAAAACAAGTGAGTCTAAACCGTAAAATTATTCAATGTATTATAAATATAAATATGTGTAAAATTGACTCATTATTTCTTTATACGGGCTATTGAGTGGCAAAGTGTTAATGGGTCACGTAGCGATACTCGTGCAACAAATGGCTTGGGATTTTTAGATAATTGCCGAATAAGTAGGAGCAATTTAATTCAATCGATCGATCAAAGGCCGTAATGTATCGGAAATCGCATGCGATTATCGGTGACGCTTATATACTTGTAGTCTGTGGAGGCCATTTTGAGCGTCCTCGCGATAGTCGCGGATCGCGATGCGTTTGCTTGGAAAGTCCCGCCCGCATCGACGCTTGCGCAGTTCACTCTGATTTACCTTAAACAATCGCTTTTTTTACATTTTCCTTTTTATTTTTTAATGTAAAATGTATATGACACAACCTGACACTACCCATGCTGCATACTTACGTATAGTATCTACGTATAGTGCTACGGCCCCACAACTTTCCCCCTTGGTCAGTCGTATCAAAACCAGTTCGAAACGAAACATGTTTTTAAATCTTAATCGGGTTTTTGGGCACTTAGTCACTAATTTTTCTTTTGTAGGTACTTATGTGCCACTTTTCAGTTTAAACTACTGTTCTTTTAGTCCTCCTTAACCATCAGCATCCTTAATTTCCACGAAATTAATTTATTTTTCTAAAATTTTGGGGTGGTGCCCTGCACTCAAAATTTTCCATCAAAAATTCAATTGGCTATTACTAAATCAATTTGTGAAGGATTACCTATTTCCAACGACAGCAGCACTACTGTTCATTTTACTATGGAAATTGACAATGACAGCGACGCGTTCAGTACCGGTAGTGCAGCTGCGGTTAGAAATGGAATGTTACCATTAGCATAGAATAAATAATAGTACTAAGTACAGAAGACTCACTCTCTAACAAAACGCGTCTGTTACGATCAGCACAGATATGGCCGCTAGGTGGCGACAGCGCCACGCGCGGCTTATGGCAAACCCCAAAATTAGGGCCGAACGGATGTACTTTTAGCTACCTGTAGCAAAGCGACGAAATCGCGGAGTGAGACACGCCTGCCATTAGTCAAAAGAAGCAATTATGCAAAAGGAAATTCCATCATCATCATGTACCGTATATCACACTTTTTGTCGTGAAGAGCTGCAACTATTTGTAAGTATGTTAATATTGTTGTCAATATGTACAGTCGGTACAGATATATCGGTGAAGCTAAGGAGCTCACAAATATCTGAACACGCCTCTATTGTCAGGGCGTTAGAGTGCGTGTTCAGATATTGTGAACACGTTGGCCGCTCCGATATATCTGATAGCGACTGTGCTGACAATTCTTTCGATAACGCACATTAGTCGGAGCGATGAGGCAATACCCGCACGTGTAATGGGGCGGGTTTTCCCTAAGTTAATGTAAACTATTGTGTTTATACTTATTTATTAGAAACGGCAGAAACATTGGTAGACGCCTTTTAAGGAGCCCACTGATTAACAGTCCGCCGGACGGTTTCGGCCTGTCATTGTTCGGAACTGTCAAAATTTTGTTCTAACTGACAGGCCGATACCGTCCGGCGGACTGTTAATCAGTGGGCCACTTTAAGTTCTAAGCTAGTAAGCTACTCTGCACCAACTTGGCAGGCGACAGATTGTGGAAACGCGCGTAAACGTTATTTCTGTAAAAATATAATATGACGATCTATTAAATTAACTTTCCAACCACACAGCGAGAAGAAGTTGATAACTCGAGATATAAAATTGAAGAAATTTAAACCTCATGTCCGTCGGTGACTGTACGTTCGATGATGTCCAAATTAAATGTGTGATGTCCGCGGTGACCGTCCGCGTCCTCACATATCATCGGGTTATCCCGCATGACGCATTTGTTTTGATGATTTATCACATTAAAGTTATCCAGATTTCAAATCATCAATTTTAATAGCTGTTCAAGGCGTCAAAGCTACTGTACAGTCACGTTCCGTGATTGTTATGCCATTTAGGGCCAATTGCGTCAGCCCACTAACCCGGGGTTAAGCGGTTAAACCGTTAACCCAATGTCAAATTGGCCTGGTAACCATGGTAACTCCAGGTTAACCCCGGGTTAGTGGAATGGTGCTAGTGGCGCTTAGGGTCCTAGCTTAATTGGACATTCCATAGTGGGATTTGCGAGCCAATGCGCTTAAATGTGGTGTTTAGGGTTCCGTACCTTAAAAAAAAACGGAACCCTTATAGGATCACTCATGCGTCTGTCTGACCGTCCGTCCGTCCGTCTGTCACAGCCTCTTTGCTCCGAAACTAGGGGAGAGCGGGATTAAACGTGCCGGGGGTAAGTTGTTCCGATGGGAATCGGAACGCAAGCAAACCATGGAGCCATTCGTATGATGTTTGTCGCGAAAAGTCAGACCACTATGCGGTTGCAGGAGCCGTTTTCGTTGCTTCCATTATAGTAGAATAGTAGTTATGGAAAATAAATCACAAACGAGGGCACAACAAACCCCACGGGTAATCACATTTTTGCTTTGGATTTTTTTTACTATCTATATTGATAGTACACAAAAAATTATCATATATTTCGACGAGAATTATGCTGCAAAGTACTCTTTTAGCGTGTGTGAACTGAGATTTAAATATTTGACGGATAAGTTATAAATATAAGCAACGGAACAACCCGCCCCATAGCGGGGTTAGTTGTTCCGTTCCGACCTATCTCATGAAAAAAATCTGGTAAAAAAACTGTTTAACGATGCACAAAACAATATCGCTACTCAGAAACGCAAATAATCATTATTTAATATTATAGCGCAACCCACATACCTTATTCACACTGTTTACATAGATCAAAGTATTTTATGAAAATCGGCACGAATCCCGCTCTCCCCTACTGGGTCCGAAACATTTAAAAAAAATGCACTTTTATAGGTCTTTAAATAAAGATGTCAGGAAAACCTATTATGACTATACTGTCAAGCGTGAGTCGGACTTAAGAACAAAAATGCGGTTAGACTGTTTTAAGGCCACAGCTGCAATGGTTAATGGTTTACGTGAAAATGGTGTACTTGGCCGGTTTTTTACTGCTTGTTTTGATAATTTGACAAAATAAAGTTCAATCTTTCGTTCCAATCGTCGTTAAAGAGGTCAACGACAGTTAAGCTTTGTTCGGACTAGGCTAGTATTTTAGTCTAGTGGCGAGTAATTTAGTAGCTAAACGTGTCTGAACACCAAAAAATTAGTCGAGTGGATTAGTAAGTAATTTAGTCGAGTCAATCCATTTTATTCTATTTTTTTTAGTAGTTTAGTAGCGAGTAGCACCCCCCACCACGCGTCCGTGCTCACTCGGCCGCCGGCTAAACAAGTCCGAACCTGTCGATTTAGTCGAGTTCATTAGTGATTTTTAGGCAGTAGCGAATAGTTTAGCTACTAAATTACTCGCCACTAGACTAAAATACTAGCCTAGTCCGAACAAGGCTTTACTCTGAACTTCTACGTGGTTAGCGTAAAGGCACCTATTTAGTCAGCCTTTTTACGAAATTTCTATGTTCAAGATCGTTTAATTGGCTTACTAATTAACCAATAACAATTATTATAGTTTATACTGTTCAAGAACATAATATAGTTCAGTTAATGTAAAGAAAAAACCTTTGTTGAATTTTGCTTTTGGAAATATTTTTGCCTTTTTGCCAGTAATCAGCCCACTGTTGTAAGTACAAATAGATAGCCTTTAAGTACCCACGCAAGGCCCAGCCCTCCCATTTTAACGGCTGATTAGAGGGTGCTAAGTTAGGTACGCGATCTCAATGTCCACTGGTCAGCCACAGGCTGACTACTGGGTATTTGATGTGTTTCAATCAAATACAATCATAATAATCTAAATATTTAAAGGGGGGCTTGGCATAACGACTTACATTTCATTTGAAAATAAAAAAGTCTTAATTTCCATGGTCAGGCTCCCCGGCTGACTTTTGGGTTTACGAGCTTTACTGCCACAAACCCAGGAGTCAGCCAAGGAAAGTGACTATTGGATTTTGTACAAAAAGTAGTTGCTAATTGCCATTGTTTAAGGGTTCTATTTATAGTTTTCCGTAAATAATTCGTAGACGGTAGCCCATAGCTAAAAATAGACGGGGTGGGTTAATTGAAACGCGAATCCGACTAGCACGTGGCCGGTTTTTTGCCGCTTGTTTTGATGGTTTGACAAAATAAATCAATCACTCGATTCAATCGTTAAAGGGATCATCCATTAATTACGTCACACGATTTCTAGGTTTTTTGACCCCTCCCCCCTCCTTGTCACACTTGGTCACATTTTGTAAATCCCTCCCCACCTGGTGTGACGTCACATTTTAGGCAATTTTGTTTTCAACGAAATCGGCAATACTAACTCGGCATTATTTTTTTAAATAATTTTAACTAGTTTTTTTAATTTTAGTTTTTTTTAAATAGTTTTAATTTAGTTTTTATTTAATTGTAAGTTATTTTATAAGGTTAGATTTAGATATCGAACGGCGTACGCCTGGGTTACAACGGAAGAACAGCGCTGGCTTTGCCAGCAACATGCTGAGTTGTGACCCTTTTATGACATTTTTCACTAAATGTTATACATTGTATCTGTGTATGTTTGTCATAAATAAATGTATTTCTATTCTATTTCTTTTCTATTCTATTCTATGTGTTAAAATGTATTTTTTTTGTGTAACTATTTTTTTTGACAATAAAGGATTAATCATTATATAAAATGATAATATATATCACCCTTTTATTTAATAAAAAATATTTTTGTTAAAAGATATATTAATCATTTTATAACACAAAACCAATTAGGAACGAAAATTACCTACTTCCATAAACTCTAAACTCTAAAAAATATAAACTAATTTTCGGTTACTGATGAATAGTGATGAAGTTAAAATGACGTCACAATGTTTGTGACTCCCCCCTCCCCCATGTCACAACATGTCACATTTTCTCGACCCCCTCCCACCCCCTAAACGTGTGACGTAATTAATGGATGACCCCAAAGAGGTCAACGACAATCATTTTGAACTTTACGTGGTTATCACACCGATTCCGATCGGACATGACAGAGCTTATCTCGACGTGTTGCCTCTCTGTCGTACTTGTAAATTCGTACATAAGTGTGACAGGGAGGCAACACGTCGAACGTGGTTCGGGTCTACCGCGAAGTCTACAAGAGCGGCGCGTGCTCACCCTTTCATTATGTGGAACATTCCAGGGGCTATCCCAAACGAACACATTTTATTTGGTTTTCTTACTTTTTACAATTACTCTTTATTACACACCACAATAAAAAACAATACGGAAAGAAAACAGCAACAGAAGTAGAGGTCAACAACAGTCGTATTTATCGCTAAAAAGCGATCTCTTCTAGACTTCCTTTATATTCGGCGATTTAAGTCTATAATTTTTCATCATACTGATACTAATACTGATACTGATACTGATACTGTAAGTGTGACAGGGAGGCAACACGTCGAACGTGGTTCGCGGTAGACCCACAAGAGCGGCGCGTGCTCACCCTTTCATTATGTGGACCATTCCAGGGGCTATCCCAAACGAACACATTTTATTTGGTTTTCTTACTTTTTACAATACAATTTTTACAATTACTCTTTATTACACACCACAATAAAAAACAATACGGAAAGAAAACAGCAACAGAAGTAGAGGTCAACAACCATCGATCTTATCGCTAAAAAGCGATCTCTTCCACACTTCCTTCATATTCGGCGATTTAAGTCTATAATTTCTCAGCATTTTATAAAACCTTTGTGACAGAAAAACAGACTCCTATACCGGAAAATCGTCGTTTAGGCGTGCTACGCGTTATTTTCTATGACGACTGATCGGTGGTCACGTGGTGCTTTCCATAGAAAACGAAGCACCGGAAGCTCCGGCCCGGGCCCGGCCCGGTCTAGCGTGAGTCATCCTTTATAACTGCTGCATGTTATTAATCCTATTATCTCTTTAGGCACTTACTTATATGAATACATATATGAAGCTCGTATAGGTACTTAATAACGAAATAATAATAAATGTTATGTTGTGCAACCTTGTGATAACCTCGCTCGGAATCTCAGATGTCAAAGATGGACATAATATATTATCATTAATTCCAAAGATCTCGCCGAGAATGAAACATATATACTTAGGTACAGATTTTTATATTACTACGAGTATATGAATGGAACCCCACTGATCTAATTATTGGCAAATGCGGGCATCGGCATCGACACGTGCTGACATCTAATATAAGAAGCGACGAGCGACGCGTTCGACGATCAGTATACAAACAGACTTAGAATCGGCTGCACCACACAGTCAGCCACCCTAACATTCGCTTTTAATGAGAAGTATCATAGTTTCATAGGCCGTGGTTAAACCTGCCCTTAAAAATGCGCGTTGTGTTGATATTTCTGCTCTTCGGGTGGGCGTACGGCGCGCCTAAAAGCAGACATGGGTCAGATTTTAGAAGAAAAGATAAAGAAAACTGTGCAACAGGCGTTGGTTGTGGAGTGGGTAGCGAACAGTTGAATAGGGAAGCGGATCATGGACAGACAAAAGCTTTTAACTCAGAGTTGCAGGATAATACAGCTATAGAAGCAGGATTACAGTTACAAGATGATACAGCGGAGTTACAGAAAAGTGCTAAAGATTCAGAAGATGGATACCATACTTCAGCGCTTATGCAGTCCAACGATTCTGTGCTTGATCATCAACAAACTTTAGCATACGGAACGCAGGACCAAATTCCAAAATATAGACAGATCCAGGATTCGAGGCTGAGTCGAAAACGCATCGTAGTCGCATCGCCGCCGCCGTGTCAACGCCGTCCAGGGGTGCTGTGCCGCTCAGATGTTTATGAATTCGATCTGTATGTGGACAACGCTCGCACCAGTCGGTAGCTGTCATACCCACAGTGTTCTGTGGCATAAGGAAGATGTTCTTAGAACAAATACTTAAATCTAGTGGAATTAGGCAGAATAAGAGGGAATCGCCAGACTAGCTAGTGAAGAGTGAAGAGTATAGGGAAGTAGAAGTAGATTCTAGTGAAATTAGTGAAATAAAGTAACAAATTACCGCCTTGGATTGGGCGAGATGCTAACTCACACTCCGGGCACCTCTCCTGAATTTCCTTTAGAGTTGAGTGTTCGTGTAGAAAACAGGCTATGAATAATGTTATTGTTGTATGTGTGGGTATGTATACAGTACAGTCAACGTCAAAAGCAGCGGATTTGTAGAGATCTAGAAATTTATCTTTATTTGGAAAAGTTATCCAGGACACTTTTCTCATTGTGATTGGAGAAATTAATTGTGATTATATAGGACATAAATTTACATTAAGTAATACAAATTATAGTAAAAAAGTTATTCGTTTTAGGATTTCATATTTCTAACAATCTTTCTATTTCAAATACATAATTAGTTAATTAGTTCCGTACGGAAGAAAGACTGATTATCAATTATGAATTGTATTTATTTTTTGTATTAGAAAGTCTATACATAAGTAATTTATATAAACCGTAACCATTCGCCGTAAAGATACCTAATACCTAGTGATTTCCAATGTTGTTTCTTAACAGGAAAAGATATCTGTAAGTATCGTTATTTTTAGGGTTGCGCACCTCAGTCACAGCCTATTTTCTCGGAAACTACTGGACCAATTAAGTTGAAATTTGATACACATATGTAAATTAGTGACCCAAATATGGACATATTTTTTTTATAAACTTAAAATACATAAGTTCGAAGTTATTTCAGAAAATAGCAAAAAATGAGCATCCCCCCCTTTATCTCCGAAACTACTGCGTCTAAAATTTTGAAAAAAAAATACCCAAAATAATTCTTTACCTATAGATGACAGGAAAACCTATAAGAAATGTGCAGTCAAGCGTGAGTCGGACTTATGTGCGGAACCCTAGAAACGCGAGTCCGACTCGCACTTGACCGGTTTTCCTATTACACATTTGTATTATAACATTTATCATTTATTTTAAAAATTAATTTAAATATATTAAGTTAATTTATTTATTTTTTAATTTATTTTAATGTATCTGAATTAATTATGATAAAACTATGTTAATGTTTTCATTGAGATACATTTGTTTTTTTTTTATATTTCCCACTCCCACACCTACTGGCGCGTACAGCGCCTGATCGAAACATCATAGCAACGCACTACGTTTACGCAAATGAATATTCAAGATTAGGTGTCCGAAAACTCAAATCGGGGACCTGGCAGACCCTGCCGGTGATGGCGGGATGAACTAGCCTCCTTCTTAAAGGAGTGGCCAGACATAGTACTTGAGACAGAGATTTGTGGAGAAATTCGGGGGAGGCCTTTGCCCAGCAGTGGGACACGACAGGCTCCAAATAATAATAATATAGGTTTCCCAAATCATTATCTCTCAATTGCACATTAAGTCATAACCATAACGCATCCGTTCCATTATCTACATAACTTTGTTCGCTAATAATTATGTTAACGACTCCTCAGATTGTATGTTTGACCCGGATATGCTGCGGTGGGGTGAATCATAATAAAGCCTCGGGAAAATTATGTCCTTGTTGTAGTTTATTCTTAAATTTGGGTACAAGGAAAACCTAAGTATGATTTGATATAACAAAAACCGGTGAGATGCATGTCGCATCAACGTACCTACCCTCCATGGGTTCCGTACTCCGTACCTCATATTAGAGTTTTTCCGAACAAACTTTATAAAAGGTGTCCAGAAAGGGTATCGGGTATTTGTTTTAGCGCCATATTCGAAACGGGGCCACGAAAGGGAGCGGGGAAGGGTTCGTGGCGTGCGCCATTTAGTGGAGTTTTAGCCACGATGGAACAGTACTCGGGGACGCATCGCGCATTTTGCGTACGAGCGTATTATCGTAACGGTGATTCAATAGTGACTGCTCAACGTCTGTATCGTGCGGAATATCATACACGCCACGCGACAAGTGACGATAGCATTAGGAAACGGATCAGGATGTTCGAGAATACAGGTGCGGCGATTAAAATTCAAAACTGTATTCTCGAACATCCTGATCCATTTCGTCACTTGGCGCGTCACTTTCTGGACACCTTGTATAAATTAGGTAATTTAGTACATGACAATCTTTATTGCACTGACAAAATATTAAATTACATAAATTACTATAAGACATAAATAGGAATATAAAACTAAAACTAACTACAATTAAAATAACTAAAACTAAAAATTAAAAATACCTATCAATAATAACTTACATGTAATGTAAGAATAAGAATAAGAAGTAAGTAATAAGTATATGGCATACTACCTACGCTACGGTTTCCTAAAAAAATATTGTGACTGGGACATACGAACGGACGGGCAGTGGACTTGATGATAATGATGATACTTGCCACTTGTTTACGGAACAATAAAAAGTTGTACACTGCAAAAGTGCATATTACATTAAGTTACGATCATCCTTCGTAAAGTTGACAAAATAGCATTTGCAGTATTTGCACTGATCAGTCTCTCAGAACAACTTTTATGACGAATCGTGCACGTTATATTTCGCCGACCTACGAGTAAGTAGGCAACTGAGACGGATTTCGATTCATAATATTATTTATTTTATCAGTCGTCTCAACAAATTTCTAATCACGCCTGGGCTATAAATAAATAAAATAGGACATGGTGCGAGCTCACTTTCTAACCACATAAGAAGAAGCTTCCTAAATACAGTGCCTAAATCGCATCCAGGCCATAATTGTTAAAAAAAAAACAGTGCCTAAAATATAGTGCGTCAAGCAAATCTTGTCAGTAGCAATGTAAAGCAAACTAAAGTAGGGCAACACTCAAAGAGTAGTATTGCGCTAAGAAAAGCAGCAATGTACTATGTACATCGAACCAAAACTTTTTTTTCCGCTGAGCGCGCCCTGTTACGTACGTCAATTCAAATTGTCACTCGTGGATTCTCTATTGAAAATGTTTGAAATTGTAATTAAATGGTATGGACGGACAATTTAAAAGCGGTGTGTGGTGAATTTGAAGATCTCAAAATAAAATTAGAAGTGGAATATGCCGTTAAACAAGAATGTAATGAATAAAATCATTGCTTCAGCAGATAGATGTCCTATTGGATTTTAATATTTTATTAGATTTATCAGTTGGAACTGTAGGCATTGTAGGCACGTTAGCTTTGATTAAGCACAATTTTATTTAATATATTGGTATTTAATGGTGACACAGCAGAAATATCTCTTGAAATAGAATCGATTCAGAATGTAAACAAAGATGATGGCTGTCATTCGCGATCCACATTCCACAGATAAAACACAGATGACACGCGATTTTCGAATTATTCGAACACAGTGTTGCTAACCCGCGATTTTTCAAATTTGCCGCCGTTTGCTACTGACAAGATTTGCTTGACCCAGTATATCAATCCTTCGATTTGTACGAAATTGAGTTGACGTTTGAATAACGCCTTAAAGTTAATTCTGGCAACACCACCGCCGAGCTGTCAGGCACGCCTTGTCAATTGTCATTCATTCAGTACTTCGTACGCACGAGCGTAGTGTCGCGAGAGAGAATATAATTGATTTTCGTCGTGTTTAATCACAGTAACAATGTTGTATTAGTGTCGTATAGTGTATAAGAGGAGTGAACAATATGGCTTATGATATAACGTGGATTATCCCGCGGCTGCGAAGCCCGGGACGGTTGTGGACGTGTGCGAGCTCTATAACCGTGGCTGTTGTCGGACTATTCAGCAAATTTATCGTAGGTGGGTATTCTGTACACTCAATTTACAAACACCTGAGTCTTAAGACTCGTTCTCGCGTGCCGTGTTTAGGAAATAAGTGAACTAGTTCGCTGAAACTGGTTATTATGTTGCTTGCATCAGACGGACGTTATATTTACGTCCTTTACAGGTCATGTCTGTACCCCGAGAGGTCAATCCCCTTTCACAACCCCTAAACAAGTGATAAGTGACCTCACAACATGTTTAAAAACGTAATAGTGATAAAAACTTATGAATATTAATTTGTGAATACTGATTAACTAGTTTGACCAGTTATGTGTTAAATAAGCATTATATAAATAACTTGACAATAGATGTACATATTTATTACTTAAGTTTGGAAACTTGTGTGACGGTAATAATTGAATATTCACTTTGTAACTGTTATGTACGATTTCCACAGACTGGCTGGAGTCAGGCTGCACCGCAGCGCATTATCAATATGCCTATACATTATGTATGCCAGAAGCGAGCCGGAGTGGTCCATACAAATGTGAAATCAGCTTTGACACTGCCCGTTCGGTGGGAATCATACTTTAATAACCTTGCATTGTCATATATTAAAGTTAGCTCATGAAAATTACCACTAATTTTTTAAACTGCTTTTATACATTTGTTTGTCAATAAATGATAAGATGTTGACAATGTAATCATTTTAAAATTTGACATTACTATAATCTAATTTTTTAATTTGCACCCATTGCCGCCCATTGCATATTTATTGCGATGTACTAATATGATTTTTAATGGACATCCTGTTAGAAACCATTTTATCTTATTCTATTCAATATTTACTAGAAATATTAAGCGATAAATATAAACTTATTCATCATTCACTATTATCTTCTCATATTTAATATATTATGTATTGCAGTAAGTGCAGTAACACAATATTAACATTTTCACAGTAGTATGCAGTCTGTTTGACTCCACACATGGTTAATTGATGAGTATAGATAAAACAACACGGCAAACAAAAATATACATTCTCGGTAGAAGAAAGCGGCCTAAAATCATTATCTACATGTATCTAATCTTATCATTGTAACCAAATTTATATATTTACAAGTTAAGCAATAAATATTGTTTATGTTAAGCAATAAGCATTATCATTCATATCATTAACGCATTTGATAAACATTTCATAACTTTGAAAGAATCTCAAAGTTAAAACACAGTAATTCTGTATGCATCCCATACATAGACCACATTTTAATTTTATTAGTTTTTTTTTTTCAAAGTAACAGTCACAATTTCTATAATTATCAAAATTTCTAATTGTTGTGAAAACCTTTATTGAACACGAGATATACATGGGTGAGTGGGTCTAGGCCTCTTGCTACGGTAATTTCTAATAGTAAGTATATACAGAATCTTATCTTTGATAGATATATGTTTTTGTTTATATGATGTCGTCAAACACTGGTCAGGCAACAGAGTGCCGTGAATTTTCTATGGAATTGCCTGGTGGTACCACATCGGCAGTGGATTTCGGTTTTAAATATATTTTATTTATATTTACAAGTGTAAAATATGACAAGAAAGCATACTTTCTCAAATTAGATATTTTTTTTATATTTGGAAAAAAGTTTTCATTCTTTATAGGTATAAAGTTTTGCACTGCATTCACAATTTTCTTTTGAATAGTTAAGATATGTTTTTGTAATGACCCCTAATGAGAGTAATTTTCTACTATTCCTATTAATCAATTTTTCACCATTGTGCATTTCTTAGGCGTATATACGAATAAGAATATTTCCTGTTAAAGTATCAATATTAATGAGCTGTCAACTGGAGCTTATCAAATGCGTGTAAAAACAATACGGTCGTGTTTATTAGCCTACTTCGTGCACGCGCGCTCGATTATTAGATGATTTATCAACAAACAAGAAATATCTGATTGTAATACTCTGAGAGCAAAAAATTTGTAAGAAAGGGATAAAACATAATTTAAATAATTATTCTTGGGACGACCGACTGGTAGCCGTCCGGTGGGTCGGCCCATCGCGAGTTTGTCGCGGCTCTCACGCGTGAGTTGTGCTGCCAACACGCGACAAGCCGCCTAGTCGCGCCGATCTGTCTCTTCTCGCGCCTGTCGCGGCAAGATGTGCTAGAGGTGCAGGTATCGCTGGGAAGACAGTGTGGCGGCGGATCTGCTTCAGCTTCGCGTCAGTAACTGGCAGGAAGTTGCTCAGGATCGGGACAGGTGGCACGCTCTCGTTTCGGAGGCCAAGATTCTCTTTGGATCGCTGAGCCAAAATAGTTAGTTTTAGTTTAATTCAGGCTCGTTAGGTTTTATGAATAAGGTTAGATTTTGCGGATCTTACTCAATGTATCATTGGTATTTTGTTACAGAGTTCCTGAACAAAACTACAGTATACAATAAGGAACAGCTTACGGCGGCTATGAAGAGGCCTCCGGGAGTGCCTCTCATCACAGTGTCCAACCACCACTCGTGCTTCGACGACCCTGGCCTCTGGGGTGAGTGGCCTCTAGGCCTCTTGTTTCGGTAATAAAACTACAGTATATATAATAAGGAACAGCTAACGGCGGCTATGAAGAGGCCTCCAGGAGTGCCTCTCATCACAGTGTCCAACCACCACTCGTGCTTCGACGACCCTGGCCTCTGGGGTGAGTGGCCTCTAGAGGCCTCTTGTTTCGGTAATAAAACTACAGTATATATAATAAGGAACAGCTAACGGCGGCTATGAAGAGGCCTCCAGGAGTGCCTCTCATCACAGTGTCCAACCACCACTCGTGCTTCGACGACCCTGGCCTCTGGGGTGAGTGGCCTCTAGAGGCCTAGGCCTCTTGTTACGGTAATAAAACGATAGTGTACAATAAGGAACAGCTGACTAAGGCCATGAAGAGGCCGGCGGGCGTGGCTCACATCACAATGTCCAACATCCTCCACAGTGTCCTTTAAGCCACTTAATAAGCGATCTTTAAGCGTGTCCAATCACCATTCATACCGTGACAATATCGGCCTCTGGGGTCGGTATTGGTCCCTAGGTCTCTTAATTAGGTTATCCCTACTACGCCTATCGACGCGGATTCGGAACTCATGATAATATGAGCTGTTCTATCATCCATCTGAGTTCTATCTCCTTTTTGGAACATTCTTTTTATGCTCGTACCTAGAAACAAGGTTTATAAAGCTAGGAAAACGGACATAAAATTTAATAGAATATATTTACTCAATATGACATGAATGACATCGCAGTCTTAACAGTACACATGTATTGCAACTATTGCAAGTCACCGTCGGGAAGTTAAAAGCCTTCGTGTGCATAATTTATTGAAAAGTGATCACATACTTACCTAATAAATATGGTTGCAGTTTTACGAACTTGATACCTTTGAAATTGCGACATACAGACGGAAGTTTACCTGTCTGTCGAAGGCAAATATTCCTTTCCTAGTGTTAATGACATTTCTTTTGCAAATCGTTTTATAGATAGCTTGAACACCTAGACGGGTTTTTTTCGCTTGTGCTGTCAAAATTCTAAATTAAAATAAAATATCTTTGCTTTGCTCGGAAAACATATAAAAACTCAAAAATGCGGGTTTTCCCACAGATAAGTACGACCTAATTACATCGATTTTTCGCCCCCGAAAACCCCCACATAGCAAATTTCGTCAAAATCGTTAGAACTGTTTCCGAGATCCCCGAAAAATGTAAATTGATATACCTACAATAATTGCTCGTTTAAAGGTACATATAAGAATTTTAACTAGTTGACGCCCATCGCCCCGAAAAATTGTTTTAAATGTAAATGTTATGCATTACCTTACCTATGTGAATTTACTCCGAGATGTGAAGTGAAAATTTATATTCATACGCCCATGCAGATATATAATATGTCAAAATCATGGATAAATCGTCCCGAATGACCGCTGAAACCAGAGATAAGGACATTGGGAGTCATTGCGTGTCAATTACCTAATAATAATATGAAGATTAATAATATATTGGGTAACATGTGGCCGATAAGAAACATAAATATAAATATGCTATCGTATAATTTGAACTTTGGGAATCTTTGTGGAGGTCACGTACATTATATCTAGTAGCACAGAATAAAAAATAGTACTAGGTACAGAAGACTCACTCTCTAAGAAAACGCGTCTGTCACGATCAGCACAGATATTGCCGCTAGGTGGCGACAGCGCCACGCGCGGCTTATGGCAAACCCCAAAATTGGTGTGGAACGGATGTACTTTTAGCTACCTGTAGCAAAGCGACGAATTCGCGGAGTGAGCCACGCCTGCTAGTAGTAGTAGTAGTAAAACACTTTGATATACCTACCTACTATCGAGATGGGACAAAGATCGAAATCTCGCTAACTAAAGTAATAAACGAGGAAATATCTTGCTCACTTTTTATGAATGGAGGCGTATTTTTTCACAAAGGTTTATAGTATTTTTGTGTCAATTTAATAAGCTGTTTCGCGTAACTATATTTTCATAAAATGCATTGATTCAAAGTTAAAATCGAACTTAGAATTTACCAGAACCCTTAGTGTAAATTTCATTCGATAGCGTGACGAGCGTTCGCGTTTTCGTTATGTCTATTTTTGTATGGGATTTTAATAGCGCGCCAAGCGGGACGTTATGGAAACTTAAAATCCCACACAAAAATATAGTAATGCAATGCTATGCATGCGTACATCGCGTCACGCTATCGATAGTAGGGATATAGGCCAAGCAATAAGAAGTTATAGATGGAAATGCTAGGAACACAATTTTTGACTACGTAACTTTGTTTGGACTAGTTAGGAGGTGAACATATCAAAAGTCCCCGGCTGTAGCCCCGGTGCTGGGGGGTAGAGGGGGGAAAGAAGGTCTCATTTTTCGGTTTTTCACTTATATCTTGGAAATTTTGCGTCTTAGCGACATGATTACTAAGACAAACCAAAAGCTGATAAAATTTGTTACAAGTTTTATTCAGTCAAGTTTTTCGATATCTTGAATAGTTTTTGAGATATCCGCTCTTGAAAGTTAATTTAGGGCTTTCAATTTTATCTTGATATCTACATTAGTGACGCTGCTAGACAGTGTTTGGTATCATTTTCGTATAAATCGGGGGTGCTGAATTCAGTTTTGGTATCACATTGACACCATTCCTAAGAAAAAACATAAACTTTAAACAAATACCTTTTTTTTAAATTCCTCTTCACGCTTAAACCGCTCAACCGATTTAATTGAAATTTGGTATACAGATATTTCGAGTCCCAAGACAGGACATAAGATATTTTTTATCTCAATAATCATCCTTTAAAGTTGTGAAATGGAGTATGGGGGGAATTCAACTTCGTCGACGAAACTGAATTCCTGAGGTTAATACTGCTCAAGGTAAGGTTTGAAGTCATGTTTGGTATCACTTTCATCTAAATCACAGATGTATTCCGTCCTAAATTTCTTCTAAACCGGTTCAGCGGTTACTGACTCCCCATACAAACTTCCACCCCACTTTTCACACCCTCAAAAGATGCTTTTGGTGATAAAAACTATCCTATGTCGTGTATCGAGATTTAAACTATTTCTATACCAAATTTCAACGAAATTGGTTCAGCGGTTTAAGCGTGAAGACGGATTTAAAAAAATATTTATTTTTAAATTTTGGTTTTACTTCGGAATGGTGTCAATGTGATACCATAAATGAATTCAGCACCCCCGATTTATACGAAAATGATACCAAACATGGCCTAACAGCTTCACTGACGTAGATATCAAGATAAAATTAAAATCCCTAAATAAACTTTCAAGAGCGGGTATCTCAAAAACTATTCATGATATCGAAAAACTTGACAGGATAAAACTTGTAACTAATTTTATCAGCTTTCGGTTTGTCTTAGTAGTCATGTCGCTAAGACGCAAAGTTTCCAAGATATCAATGGAAAACCGAAAAATTCGACCTTCTTACCCCCCTCTACCCCCCAGCAGCGGGGCTACAGCCGGGGACTTTTGATATGTTCACCTCCTAACTAGTCCAAACAAAGTTACGGAGTCAAAAATTGTGTTCCTAGCATTTCCCTCTACAACGTTTTTTGAGCATTCATTTCTTGACCTAATAGTAGGGATATCGAATGAGACACTATTTCCAAATATATGTTTAAAATTTGGTTGTCTTATTTTGGGTACGAATCATAACGAACTATGCTTTCAAAACAATACTAAGCCAGCGATAGCGATAGGCGAGACTATCATCAATCACAGATTACCTATTATTATCAGATGATAAATGTCGCGACACCCGAAAAGGTATAATGAGTACAATGAATGGCAGATTGAAATACGATTTCCACCCGAAACCGAAGACGAAATGTGGACACTTTTTCATAGGAAGATGGTCGTCAATACGTAGGTACAGTCACCTGCAATTATATAATGTTACTCATCGAAGGCCGCAAACATATGTGACACGCTCCTGTCGCTCTACAAACAATGTTGTGTCAGATATTTTTGCCGCCTTCGTTGTGTAATATATTGTTGCAGGTGACTGTACTGTCACACTTGACACGACCCTGTAGGTTGTAATCCAGTAATTAAACCTTTTACGTTCCACTGTCCATAAGTATATCTACTAGTAACTATAGATTATTAATATAAAACCTAAATACCTAAGTTAAGTACTATTAACCAGAAACCAGAACTCACTTCAGCAAAACTATCATTCTCACGCCCATTGAACTGTGTTCAATTTCTATTTATAGTTGAATATAGATTATCGTTATTATCAACTATGAGAACAATATAAAGAGCTACCTATATCATTGTGTTAGCGGCCACACCGTGTTTACCGAGACTGACTGAAATAGCAAGACACGTTCGACGTTCGTACGTTTCCGTGAAATAACGATGGATAATTATGCACTACACCTGTAGGTACCTAGATAGGATAGGTAGGAAGAGAATTAAAAAACCGGGCAAGTGCGAGTCGGACTCGCGCACGAAGGGTTCCGTACCATAATGCAAAAAAACAAAAAAAAAAGCAAAAAAAAACGGTCACCCATCCAAGTACTGACCACTCCCGACGTTGCTTAACTTTGGTCAAAAATCACGTTTGTTGTATGGGAGCCCCATTTAAATCTTTATTTTATTCTGTTTTTAGTATTTGTTGTTATAGCGGCAACAGAAATACATCATCTGTGAAAATTTCAACTGTCTAGCTATCACGGTTCGTGAGATACAGCCTGGTGACAGACGGACGGACGGACGGACGGACAGCGAAGTCTTAGTAATAGGGTCCCGTTTTACCCTTTGGGTACGGAACCCTAACTAGATACTACATAGTTTTTGTTGTTGCTAAAAATTGTTAACAAAGAAAGTAAGGCGAGTAGAAGTTTTGTGGAAATTGTATGGGGGCGGCTTTTTAGCGGCGGGTTCGTGACGTTCGTGTGACTCTAAAGGCTCCTCTTCACGTTGGGCCAACGCCAATGCCAAGGAGGGACGCATTTATGCGTTAGAGGGAGCAAGTGATATTGCTATCTCATTCTACCGCATGGCTGCGTCCCTCGTTGGCGTTGGCGTTGGCCCAACGTGAAGAGGAGCCTTAAGAGTCCTTGAACTACCAGTTCGTATTGTTAAGGGACATGTCACACTGCGTCCGATTCGCACATATGCGCATAGCGTTGTGTCGCTCAAATTTCGGAGCGACGCGCGAATCGGACGCAGAGTGCCATGCCTCTAACGCATGCAATGCATGCATTTATTTAATATCTACTATCTATAAATCTATATCTACGCAATATTTTCAGTACCTAAGTGAATCAATTTTCTTTATTGTACATGACCAACTAGAATAGAAAGAAAAGGAAAGAAAGATAACTATAGGTATTCTACAATAATACCCAAAATTTACTAAACCTCTGTTTTTGTCTCTCTTTAACAAACACAAATATCGGCATGAAAGATAGGGACAAATATTATCAGCGCCTTGTAAGATTCGGCAGACATCTTGACGCCATGTTTCTTTATCTTCGACTTCGTCTAACGCCTCGGAGTAATTAACAATGGAGACGCCATGTCTAAAATTTTCGGTACAAAATAGTCTGCCGTTTTTTGCGGGGGAGGGGCACATCAAATGTATAGGTACGTCATGTCAGATAAACGTCAGTCCATACATATGGTTGACATGTGGTTGACCATTGGCCGCCTATTTTCGACAGAGGGGAACGCCTGTTAATGGCGGCTCCATTGTTAATTACTCCGAGTCTAACGCCCACAAAGTCGCGGGTATGAGGGTGGTGTATAAGAAGGTAAAGTTGAACATTAGTGTGATTTATTATCAAAATACATACATAAACATATAGTTAGACTTGACCTATATGTCACTATCAGTGCGGTCAGGCGATGTGGCGTCACAGCCTCAGAGAGGTGGTTACATATCACACTGGCGCCGCATCCGTTCAGCGTGATAACCGCCTTGCATGTCACACTACTGTCACACAATGCCAGGGGTGCGAAACTCCTGACTTCGGTCAAACTCGGCTTCGCTCGGCTCAGCATTGCTCCGAGCAATTATGAGGGTTGGCACCACTTGAATTCCTTTTGCGTGCATGACCACAGATAAGATAATCACTTGATTTTTGACAACCCTAAATAGCCGAAAGGGACAGTGCCATATATTAAAAAGAGACAGCATGATTCGACCCTGAACCGCTGTCAAACTTCGTTTTTGTAGGAAGTTTCCTTTCTGTACGGTAGTACTATTAATTATTCAGTGACAATGCATAAAGCGGTTATTACACCGGTCCGCTACATCCGGATCCGTGGAAAGATGGCGCGGCCGAGACTCGTGTCAATGTGCACTTTGGACGACTGTCCGACTAGTACAGTCGCCATCAGATATATCGGAGCGGCCAAGGCGCTCACAAATATCTCAACACGCCTCTATTGTCAGGGCGTTAGAGTGCGTGTTCAGATATTGTGAACACCTCGGCCGCTCCGATATATCTGATGGCGACTGTAGCATGAAAGCGACACTATGAGCGTCTCCCAAGTGTCGGCGTCTAGGTAAACAACTCTATGGTTGCTGCTTGACGCTGTGGATCCACTTGATCGCCAGCGATGAGATGCATTAAATTATAGTCGCACCAATAAAAGTCTGCAATGGATTTGATAGCCCACGCAGTGTAAGTGTTATTTATACGTCCAAATTTCATAGAAGTTTGACGTTTAAAATGACACTTGCACTGCGTGGGCTATCAGAATCGCTGCAGACTTTTTACGGTCTAACTTTAATCATTAACACAGTGTACGCACTGACAGCGAAAAGTGTCAGTGTTACTAAACCCGTTCGCGAAATAACTCGCTTCTTTCTAATCGCCACCGGTCGGACAGCGGTGTGATAGTTATATAGTTTTTTTTATAACTCGTCAAATTAACAGTTCTGTCTAGAATCCTTACCAATTATTGTGTCTAGGATTCAAGGTAAAGAACTCACGGTCCACGGTCAATGACACGAACGATGGTATAGAATCGGTAATCGATTACTTGCACATGTAGTACCTATATATTTAGTTTGACGACCGGTCTGGCCTAGTGGGTAGTGACCCTGCCTATGAAGCCGATGGTCCCGGGTTCGAATCCTGGTAAGGGCATTTATTTGTATGATGATACAGATATTTGTCCCTGAGTCATGGTTGTTTTCTATGTATTTAAGTATTTATATATTACATATATCGTTGTCTGAGTACCCACAACACAAGCCTTCTTGAGCTTACCGTGGGACTTAGTTAATTTGTGTAAAAAAAAATTTCCTATAATATTTATTTATATAGTTATCTGCAGCGCCTTTTGAATCGAAAAATTATCGCTAGGTATATCGTTAACGATTGGCAATTTGGCTACGCGCCCTGTAAAGCCCCATTTAGACGGATCAAAAACTTGCATGCGATTTCCGTTACTTTGCAGTATTTGATCGATCAGCTCAATTCAATGTACGAGTAGGTAAGTACTCTAGTGTACAAACAGCAACGCTCCTAAATGTATATCGGGTGGACCTTATTATAAAAGGCATAAGGTCCACCGATGTACAGTTAACTGTGTCGGCGATGGTACGGCCAAGGAATTTAATTTCAGTACCATTTCGTACCTCAAGATACGAGATTTCCTACCGACTTTCATATTGATTGACAGTCAATAGTGTGACAATGTAGGTACGGAATGGTACGGGCTTTTTTGACTGTACTTTGTATTTAGCAATGTTTTGAATATTGTATGGAAGTTTTTGAACCGTCTTAATGAGGTTTTAATGTCATATTTTCTCTCTTTTTCGTTTCGTTTTAATGTCGCTCCTGCACTGTAATAATATCTGACACACTTTCGTATCTAATTGTAGAGCCAACATATTACTGCAGCCTATTTCGATTAAATTATATAAAAAAACGGGTTGCACTCCGGGAGTGCCGGCAGAAGTGAAATCTCAATGACATTATAAAAGTTTTTTGATCAGGTCACGTGTCCGTCTTACGAAGCGTCTTACGTCTTACGCTCTCGCGAGTTTAACATTATTTCCCCATCACAAAAAGTGCACAGCGCCGCTAAAGAAGTTTTCACTTCAAAAAAATGTTACTTTTATGTTACAATGCTGACATAGAAATAACACGTGTCGTTTTTTGTTTTGATCGACTTATAGCTGTAAGATTACTTAATAGCCGCTATGCGTGAATACATTTACCATAATTAGAAACAGATTAACCGCTCACACCTCAAAAGCCCTTCACAAACAATAATTGTGAATTCCTCCGAAGCAGGCTAATTGCCGGACAGCCTTGACGTCAGTGAAGCAGGAATAGGGTCAATGTCTTAGTTGATAATGTTTGATAGTAGGCCCGGTCGTACAGACGACCAAGTTTAAGACTACGCTTTAACAGGGGCAGCATAGACTACGCTTTAACATAGGAAACTAGACCGTACGGGTTTTCGGCTCCGTTCAACTCGTGTAGTATAAGCTCTTGTCTAGTGAGTAAATGATCTGTGTTCTGAGCCGCAGCTTAGGCGTCGGACAACTAATTTGGGTGCGACCTGGGTAACTGGAATAGAATATAATTAACCTAATTTCCGAACGCTAAACCAAGTAGGTGGTCATTCTGTTGTTTGATTTTAAATATCATTACGTGATTTATTATACGTGTATTTTTATGGTTGAATCACACAAGCCACCAGACGCCCTAGCATAGTAAAATGATAATTTAGTAAAACCCGCTTAAGAAAATCCTGAAGGTACTTCGTAAAAAATGCGTAGGGGGGAATCATTGTGAATAATGTAGGAAAAAAGTTGAAGAGACGAGCGTATTACGCAGAAAATCGTATAAAACGTTATCGTATTAAGCAGGCACTATATAAAGCAATTCTGATTGTTAGAGCCGCCATATACGGACTGCTTGAGCAGTAACCCAGTGATCAACATAAACGGACTGCTTTTGCAGCTTGACTGCATGATGAAATTCTCGCAGCCAACCGCCCGAAGCAGTTGCATCTGCTTGAGCGGTTCGTGTATTGCAAATGACGATTTTGTATTGAAACTGCAGATCACCCAACGGCGACCGCTTGAAGCTGTTGGCACTGACTGCTCAAAGCAGTCCGTGTATGGCGGCCCTTAAAGTGTTTAAACTGACATTTGAAAACATATAATTAATCTAAACTCTTGCCCGCTGGCGGACCGGCACGGCATGCGAAAGGATTTTATCTGGCCGGCCGCCGCGCGCCGGTCCTATGAAAATAATTAGTATCCTATGAAAATAAATGTATTTAATTGCGATTATAGTGGACCTAGCACTATAATCGCAATTAAATACATTTATGCTACAATTCTGGCCCTCTTCTGAGTCTCGCTCTAACTAATCGATCTCTTGGTTTGTCCACAGGCGTGTTAGACGCAGGCACGCTAGCCGGTTCCATGGGTCGCCGCATGCGATGGTCACTCGCAGCACACGACATCTGCTTCACGAACGCTCTGCACGCCGCCTTCTTCGCGCTCGGCAAGTGTGTGCCGGTCGAGCGAGGGGCGGGGGTCTATCAGGTACTGTAGCTTTTCTTCTACCCTTTGTGTCCACAGGCGTGTTAGACGCGGGCACGCTAGTCGGGTCCATGGGTCGCCGCATGCGATGGTCGCTCGCAGCACACGACATCTGCTTCACGAACGCTCTGCACGCCGCCTTCTTCGCGCTCGGCAAGTGTGTGCCGGTCGAGCGAGGGGCGGGGTCTATCAGGTACTGTAGCTTTTCTTCTACCCTTTGTGTCCACAGGCGTGTTAGACGCAGGCACGCTAGCCGGGTCCATGGGTCGCCGCATGCGATGGTCGCTCGCAGCACACGACATCTGCTTCACGAACGCTCTGCACGCCGCCTTCTTCGCGCTCGGCAAGTGTGTGCCGGTCGAGCGAGGGGCGGGGGTCTATCAGGTACTGTAGCTTTTCTTCTACCCTTTGTGTCCACAGGCGTGTTAGACGCGGGCACGCTAGCCGGGTCCATGGGTCGCCGCATGCGATGGTCGCTCGCAGCACACGACATCTGCTTCACGAACGCTCTGCACGCCGCCTTCTTCGCGCTCGGCAAGTGTGTGCCGGTCGAGCGAGGGGCGGGGGTCTATCAGGTACTGTAGCTTCTCTTCTACCCTTGGTGTCCACAGGCGTGTTAGACGCAGGCACGCTAGCCGGGTCCATGGGTCGCCGCATGCGATGGTCGCTCGCAGCACACGACATCTGCTTCACGAACGCTCTGCACGCCGCCTTCTTCGAGTTCTTCGCGCTCGGCAAGTGTGTGCCGGTCGAACGAGGGGCGGGGGTCTATCAGGTACTGTACCTATCATTTCTTCTACCCTTTGACATTAAGGGCCACATGCGCCATCCAGGGTTAAGGGGCCCACAATCTGTGGGCCTCTTTAGCTACTAACTCGGGGTTAACCGGTTGAAACCGGAGTCACCAGTACAATTTAAACCCGTGTTAACGGATAACTCCGAGTTACTTCTAGTTCTTTCCATCCACTTTAGCGATGTTATCGACCAGGTACTGCAAAGTTGCATCCAGTGAACGCATATATTTAGTATGGAAACCGCCTTTGTACGGCCCCGACACTATCATTAGCGATGACATGAAATTTCATGACGCTCCAGCGTTTGGTCCATTCAGGTCATGACAATCCTAAATCTCCCCACACACTTATCAGTATTTCTATCAGTATTTTCATCATTACCTTTCACGGGGAATTTTAAGTTATTATTTTCCTAACCGTTCTTAGTTATGTTGTAGTGTACGCTTTGAAGAACACAAAACCAAGACATTATTCAATCATCGATTCAAATATTTCTAACCTGTCGTAATTATACTATGTACTGTGGCAACTCTATGCCCGATGAGCCAGAAAAATGCAGAAAAAGAAATAGTTACTTAAAAAGAATATTTATTTGTTTCAACCTTTTCGTGCGTGCGTGCGCCATGACTGTGTGAAAGATTGGTAGTTAAAAAATGTATCCAAATATTTTTTTTAATTCTTACCACGAACCGGGAATCAAACTATTCTTAAAGTACAATCAGCATCATATAGTAGGTAGCATCCAAAGTACCTATTCAAATAGTTCGGTACGCCATACATACCTATTATATGGTGTACCGAACTATTTGAATACTTTGCATGCCATCTACCCTACTATACGACGCTGACTGTACCTACTGGATACTTCTGTTATGTAAGAATGTATACGTATTTGGTTAAGAAAAAAGGTACCTGATATGTAGAGATTGCAATCCGGTCCGGCGGATCCGGTAATCCGGCCGGATCCGGCACATTTTTCTAGATACCGGATCCGGCAAAATTCACCGGATCCGGTCTCGGATCCGGTAAAGTGAATCAAAGCGCTAAAATATAAAATAACAGCTTAAAACACTGCTAAAATTTAAAAGTTCTCGCCAATATTCGAATTTTCTCGCTCGCAAACAGCAACACAACAACTTTTTTGTTAGTTGACGCCAGTCTTCTAGCCGACGAAATATGTGTAGTCGTAGCGTTGAGATTTCCGTGCACCGTAAGTACTGGATTGGTTTATATTCAATTTATTGTGTTGTTTCATTGTAATTTAATGTACATGTTCTTTCGTTTTATTTTGTACAAACCATTATAGCCCACTTTAAGACACAGGTTTTTGGGGTATCCGAAATACTAATACTTGTACATAATTATATTAATTATTAAAAAAGTGGTTAGGATTTTGCTGATTAAAACTAGTCGGGGTTTCTGCGGTTGACTTGACGTTTAGTAAAAACAATATCTGTGAAGGTTCGAAGTAAGGAGGTATAAAAAAAGAGTCCGTCATAAAGCAAGTTCGAACGGGATAGTCTTATATGGAACATTCAACCATAAACACTAACTATTCATTCTCAATTAGTCATAAAACTTTTTAAGCTTTACAGGCCTGATTTAGTTAATATGTTTTATCCTTCTTACAAATACATAAGTCAAAATGAGAGATAAAGACCAAAACGAGAAGATCAAAACTATTCATAGCTAATTTAGGCCAGTAACGCGTTTAAAAATACATAATGCCATAAACCAGAGAGTTTACTTATAGGATAGATGCATACTTACAACATGTTATTATATAAGGCCATATAAAGAATATACAAAATAGGGATGTTGACCATATTTAAAAAAATATATTGAACTCCATGCACGAAATAAAACGCAAAAGGGAATATTACGCAAAAGTCGGCGTAGGGTCCACT